>NW_019384429.1:532474-577474 GCF_000671375.1 Centruroides sculpturatus | reverse complement strand
GTAATTATAAATGTAAAAACTAAAACTGCTAATTTAATTTAATTTTACTTAGAAACAAATTTTATAGTGATGAGATGGCTGAGGCAATTAAATACAGCCTCATCGTACCATTCTGGTGACTTGGAATCAAATCTGGGCAAGCCATCCTAGAAATTTAACTACTTAGATGTTACCCATACCTCAACATCTGGGTCTGTCAAACCCACAATAGGCATAATTATGAAGGCCCTCTTGGTGCCCACAGGTGTGTAGAGAGTTAAAAAAAACCCTCAAATTAATGAAGTCCTACAACTAGTTCATTCACTATATGGCTTCTAGAACAAGATATACACAATTTCTAATGCAATCCATTCAATTAAAGACAAAATTTGTATTTATACAAATACAAATTTTGTCTTTAATTGAATGGATGTAAATGAGTGTAAATGAGCATACGTTCATTTATACAAATGAACGTATGCTCATTTACACTCATCACTCAGATAGAGCTATTTAAACTTTAAATATTACAGAGAATTTTTTATTATATGCTATGAATTAAATGAAAACTGACTATTTAAATTCCTTCATTATAGATCTATGTAGTTTGTTACAAAAATCCTCAACAGTTCTTTTATCTTGATTCAGAATGACTGGTGCTTCATAATCTGGTAACTGACCCTTTGGTTTTGTATATCTAAAAAGAGTTTATTAAATCATTGTTATATGGTTAAATATAAAACTGTTTGAAATAAAATTTTAAAAATATTTTAAAATCGACATTTACATCCTTATTAATTTCAAATATTCCCAAGATTTTTCTAAGAGATCATCAAAGTTCCATTTATGATGGGCAGAAATAGGTACACAATGTGGAATTCTGTATATGATATCTAATTCCTGAAGAAGAAAAAAAACTGTTTAAAATATTTGCAAAAATAATAGTGATTAATGACTAATTTTATAAATATATAGTATATGTACTTACTTCAATAGATATTTGATCTATCTTGTTTAAGCAATAAATACATGGGATATAGATTCGATTTCCTTCTATGACGTCAATTAAATCATCAGAAGTAGCATCACATTTTAGGACAACGTCAGCATTATGTATCCTATATTCGGATAGAATTGTTTTTACCGTATCGATATCAAGTTCAGATTGGGTGACCTAAAAACATTGTAATTCTATATGATGATAAATATATATAACATAACTGAAAAAACAAATTAATGATAGCCAAAATGTAAACTGTAGCATATAAATTATATATTCATTCTAAGAGAGAAAAACTTAGAATGCAATAGGTTTTTCTCTATTTGGAAATTATATCACTTAACTATGCAAAAAGAAATGATCTTTCAGTAAATTTATAGAAAACAAAGAAAATGGTCTTTCAAAATGGAGAAGATTACTTAAGTCTGATAAGATATTTGTTAATGACATTAAAATTAATTTTGTTTCACATTTCAATTATTTGCAAATATATTTTTCTTTTGGTATGTACAATTATGATTTTATTTATTTATTTACAAATGCTACAGGTGATGCCCTTATAGGCAAAATTTTCCACCTCCCAAAATAACATAAAAATAACAAAACCTGCTAAAAACAACAAATAAAATTACAGAATTTTTCCACAATAATTGTATTAAGAAACAAAATTCTTAACAGTTAAAAAAAGAGTTTAAATTTATAAAAATCAATATAAAGTTTATCTTCGATTAGATTAGTAACTTTATGGTGATGATAGGAAAAAGATTTGGCTGAAATGGCAAGACGACAAAAAGGAACAGAAATATAAATAGACAAGTAGTAAGTTGATGTAATGAGATGGGAGAAATCCATTGAAAAGTTTGTACGTAAGAATTTGATCAAAATAGTTGATAAATTTAAATAAATATGGTAAACCTAAGTGAGATTGTGCAACTTCAGGACAATCTGTGTATGGTAAGTGAGCCAGTCTGTTAAGTAAAAGAAACATTTTACCTATTTGTAAATTAAGTTTGTTTAACAGACAGGGAGATGCTGAAGCCCAAACAGGTAAAGCATACTCAATAAGAGAGGGATGTTAGTAAAAAAAAAATGGCATGGTTATGTATTCTTATTTGAGATAGTCTTAAAATTATGCCAAAGCATGCCTTGATGTATTGCTATTTATTAAAACTAAATTTTCAATATGTGTTTTAAATGTATTTTGAATTTATTCTGAAAGATATGCAGAATCTAGGTTGTTTGTTGGCTCAACAAGAGAATGAAAAAAGGTTCAATGAATAGTATGTTTAAAATTTTTTATGCTTTTTTTTAGATCTAAATTAAAATATTTAATCCCAATTTGGGATCTATTTGGTCTGCATATAAGTTCATATGGTTAAGTTTGTGTGCCAATAACCTTGCAGATAAAAATGCATAATCTGATTAATATGTCTATTTAAAAATTCTGTAAGAATGAAACTACTTGATTCAGTTACTTCAATGTATTTTACTTTTATTTTATACCTTAATCTATTTTTGTTTTAAAACAACTTTTTCAAAATTCAATTTAAATTTGCTTCTGAAGGAACTTTAAACAAAAGTTTTATTGTTGTTATTGGTCTTTTTCATTTCACTATCATAAATCTACAGCTTGGTGCAAAAGACCTGCAATGCCTCATGTAAACATGTATTTTTAGATTTTGAACCCATTATAAAAAGTGATGTCAATTTCATACATAATAAATAATACATCTTTTTGAATTTCATAAAGAATTTGAGACTTTTGACAGAATTAAAATATCAGCATTGTTATACATGTTGTGAATGAAAAAATATAAAAAAACTGAAATGCTAACAACATTTTTTATTTCTTGTAAACTACAAGAAACTGTTTACGTCAGCAGAAAGACAAAATACAAAACAAACTCATTTAAGCTTCTACATGTGGTCAATGAATATTACATACATTTGACATAAACAGACAATTAACGTTTAATTGGGAACCCATTTCAAAATGCAGTTTTAATCCGTAAAAGTACTGAAGAGAAAAATCAACTCTAATATCTGCTGAATGTAAAATATAAAAACATTCCAAAAATATTTTGGAATGTTTTTATATTTTACATTCCAAAATATTCCAAATCCACATGTAAAATATAAAAACATTCCAAAAATTAAAAATACAACCAAACCTTTCAAGAACTGATATAAAGATTAAAAAAATGATTGTTGTTTGGAAATAGGTCATTATTGGAGGTTTAATTTTAAAATTATTAGTATTGATTTCAACATTCTATTTTTAACAATTACTACATTTAACTAAGAAATTAAATAAAATTATCATCAATATTATTTCAGATATAAACTATGAACAAAATCAAATAATGAAAAACTGGTCAACCACTCTTAAATAAAGTAATTTTTAGTTTTATTTCAAGCAGAAATTCATAAAATAAATAATTTATAATTTCAAAACATTTACCAGAGACTGTAGATTAATTCCTCCTTTATCTTTTTTTCTTACTGCAATTGCAGGAGGTTGTTTGTTTAATCTAATTCCAAATCCTTCCAATTCTTTTTCAATAATTTTTTTATGCTGAAGAGGCTTCAATACATCCAGTACAATAAAAATAAGACTGCATGTCCTTGCAACTGAACATAGAAAAAATTACAATAAATCAGAATCTTTACTCATTAAGAATTGTGTTCCTTATATAAAAAGATGATAAAACTTAACTTAAAACAATCACTATAATTGATATACATAATGAAAGTTCACCTTGTCTTTGTGAGAAAAATTAAATTTTAACTCTAAAAAATTTGGACTTTTAATTTAGCATAAAACCTAAATGACTATTTTTATGTGAACTTTAAAACTATTAGAACAAAATTCTACTTAGCTTGAATTAAAAATTACATGTACAGTGGTATATACTTATTACAACCTCTTTGAGACATGCCTAAACTGATATCAATAACTGATCAGCGGCATTAAGCAAGTTAAGTAAATAATAAGACTACAGTTACTAAAACTTGTGATTTTAATAACTGTACTTTTACTGCCTTGACATTAAAAAGGGCACATTAATAAGCACTTACCTTGTAAACACAGTTCTTTACCTGTGTACTGGCTGATTTTCAGTGTTTTACAGTATATTCCTTAGCATAAGAAAAAAAAATTGACTAAAGCAAGGCAAACAGTGACTTAGAATCACAAAATATAACTTGGAAAACTCCAAATCTAACATGCCATGTAGTTCTAAACAATTGTATTTCATCTTTCTAGGAAAATAGTTTATCTGGTGACAGCCAGATAGCAGATGGCATTAAGAGGCACAAAAACATACAGAGTTTGTATCATGCTACAACATGTTACATTTTAAACCTAGGAATATCTTGATATATCAAGAAATGTAACATTACAGTTTTAAAAAAAATTTGTGAAATGTAGTATTAAGTTTGCTGCAGGTTACGTGTTAAAACAGTTAAAATGTTATGTAACTCAATACTTTATTTAATTGTAATTATTATTATTAAATAATATGTAATTCATTAAATATTATTTGCCTTTAACAACAACTAATGTATAAATAACATAAAAAAAAAAAAATAATGTCAACAACTTTTTACTTCAGTTCACATGGCACAAGTTCCATTTTACACTGATTTTTTTTCCAGAATACTCTAAATTAAATTTAATAAGATACAGCAGCTTAACTGTCCATATCTAGACAAATTGCTTAATATCTTATTAATTAGCTTTAACATAATTAGCTGAATAAGGATTTGGTGTTTGTTTAATTACAGCACTATTATCAAGACATTTAGGCATTTTTGCATTTTATCAAACAAGAAGAGAATTCTAAAACAATACTATTTACATTCAAAAAGCTCAACTTTTTGAATTTAAATAGCTCTCCAATTAGTTCTGAATTCCAATTATTTGAACAAAGTATTTGCAATTATTAATATTAAAGTAGAGTTTTGTTTAATGGTATTTTTTGCATAAACTTTTGTAAGCTATTAATTACACAATATCCTGGAAATATAGCATTACTATACACATATATACAGTTTAATCTGGAAATTTTACCTGCAATAACCTGCCGACCACGACCTTTTCCGTCCTTAGCACCTTCTATAATTCCAGGAAGATCTAATAATTGAATTTTAGCACCTTTATATCTAATGACACCAGGTACAGTAGTTAAAGTTGTAAATTCATATGATGCTACTTCAGAAAACACTCCAGCTAAAGTATTCATCAATGTTGATTTTCCAACAGAAGGAAATCCTGAAAAACAGATGTATCTTTTAATTTATATATATATATATTTATATTTATATACAGCATATACACACTGTATCATACAGTAGTATCTGTATATAGTCATAACTAGTGACTAGAAAAAGTGTTTTACAAAATATGTTCCACTAATCACACTGTTTTATGATATTTTTTTTTTTTAACAAAAACAATTAAAGGATAATCAATAACAGCTATAGTAGAGAATTCTTTAGTTAAATGTTAATATGGAATATTAAAAGATTTTTTTTCACTTTGATCAATATCACCAGACAATTTATCATGAATATAGCTTATCAGATGAGTATGNATATTTTTTTCTATAAATATTTAAATTTATCAATTTTTTAATTGAACAGTCAACTACAGTATAAAAGAAATCCATGATTTTTTTCTTTTGAAGATTGTTTGGAAAAGTAGAAATATTTTTTGATGCCAAATGAATAAAAACAAAGACAAACCTGGCATCACGGTATGTACTCCCTGATCTGCAAACTAGCAGATATTTGCATGGAACCACATCCATTTAAGGAGGTGGACATCATTAAACTTTAACTCTTATTTTCTGAGTATATTAGAATGGTCTACTAAAACCAGATGTTTGAATTGCTCTGCAATCAGAGGTTGAATCAGTCTTTGCTTACTTGGAAAATGAAATCTATTTTATTCAAAATATAACATTTATTACAGTACCACTTTTTATATTGTTCATGTCAAAAAATGTAAAAAGTAATCATTATTGGAAATAAGGTTATTTCTTGGGGTTGTAAAAGTAATTTACAGTTTGGTTTAATGAATTCTGATTTGTTTGCTTTATTGTGTGAAAATTAACATTGTGATAATGGCATTTTAGCAGGCCAATTGCCAAAATTCACTTTAATGCTGAAATTCATTTGCTTTATAAGTGTTTGTTTTAAGGTCAGTATATTTTAAACATTTTATTTTTAAATAATTAATATAAATGTTTTAAAAATGCAATAAAAATACCAGTAAATGCCAATTTTTTTTATTATTATTAAAAATAAAGTAAACTTCCAGAAAATTTTATATTCATTTTAAAAAAAACTTTTCTAAAATACAGGCTCTTAAATATAAACATTTTATTAGTAAAAAATACATAGAAAAACTCAAATGTCTTTACTCTCGCCATGTCCAATCAGTGGGAACGACAATCTTCCATTGGGAAGACGACCTTTCTTTAGAGGCTACAGATCTATAAAAACATGCAAAACAGTCTAAAAGTTCTCCGGTGACAAGCCAAAACAATTAAAAATACAATATTCGTTTGTAAAAAGTTGGCTAATGGATTAAAAAAAAATTTATCTAATAAATGATTAAAATACGTCTTTTTCATAACTCTTTCAGTCTCACAAATACTAAAGGATCTGTTTGCAAGCCTGTTGTGAGTTTAGCCTACAACAAAGTTGGCCAGATGGCAAAGAATACAACTCGTGAATGACCTTGTCTGTTGGACCTTTGTTATGCAACTTCTTCTTAAAATTGTCTGTAATTGTCTTACATTTCAAGCTTTTTAACTTGCATATTACCACAACCACTTGTTCTTCCATGTTCATAATCAGTTTGTAGTAATGACTGAAAACTGGATTAATGTTAATATTAAAAACACTCACCAAACAGAAAATCCAGCAGTATAACATTCATTTAATAAAAACATATGTTTTTGACAAACTTCAAGTTGTCATCTTCAAGTTAAAAAGCAATTTGGAAGATAGAACAAAGTTTGAATATAGCACAGATTTTGAAAGAAGCAAATATAACATGATATAGCATATTATTATTAGTTGGTTTGATATGTAATCAATGATGACAAATTAAGTTTACAGGGTGATGAAATAAAGATCTACATGCATTGGAGAAAGTTTCAGCCTCCCTATTATTAATTATACAATTAATTACAAGAAAGCATTTTATTAAATCAATGTTATACTGCTGGATTTTCTGATTTGATGAGTGTTTTTAATATTCATTATCAGTGATATGGGCCTAAATGGAAAATTTAACAATTACACAGAATTCAACATAAACCAATTAATGTTTTGTAAATACATAAATTTACATTAAAGATATATATATATATTTATGATAGCATAGCACTTTTTAAAAAAAACATTTAATGTCATTAAAATAATGACTATATAAATATATAAAATTACTTGTCCTGACTGACTGACTGATTCATCATCGCCCAGAGCAAACCACTGAACCTAGAGGTGAAATTTCGTACACAATTAGGATACTTCATGTAAATGCACACTAAGAAGGGATTTTTTGAAATTCCCCACGGGGGCAGGAGGGAGAGGATTAAGGCTTAACCTGAAGAATGGCTTCTACTGTACTATTTTAGATGCAATGTTTTGGTTTTCAACTACGTTTAGTCTTCATTGAGTACTTAGGTGTATTAAAATGATAACATTTCAGACATTGTTATAAATATTTTTATACATTTCAATTTTTAAACCAAATGTTTGAACTGTTTTAAATTCAAATTTGTTATTGCATATTGGTTCGATTATAGAATGATTTTAAACGTTCCAGAAAATTGATCAAATTGGAAACAGTTTGTTTGATTCTCAGTAATTCTCATCATTCCCAGCAATAGGTATTATATAACAATTACTATGGCTGTTGAAATACTGAATATAAATGGTGTTTGCTTGCAAAATTCGCATGGGCAAAGTCATGGTGGGTAACAGCTAGTATAGTATATGTAAATATTTTATGTAAGTTCGAGGAGGAAATGTCTTTAACTATATGAAGTTCCTTTGTCTCGTCCTACTATATTCGAGGTCTTTCACGTGGTCCGTTCTTTCTGACTTCCCAGAAGCTTCTGACCTTATTTTCTATTGTTCCACGTCACTCCTTTTGTTTCAAGCGCCTCCGGCTTTGGAGGGCCAATCACACCTTTACATATATATATAACTCATAACCCAATTTTAATTAATTAAAGCCAAATGATATTGCTGAAATTGTCAGACTATGTTTGGGCTATATACTCAAAAGCTCAAAACTAATCTTTTTTACAATTTTTACAAGATTATTTGGTTTTAATTAAATAGCAACTTTTGAAACGTTCTGTATATTCATATCTATAGTAATATTACGATGATACATTTTTTAAAAACTGAATAATGATCTCTAAAATTTATCAAATGAAACTTACCAACAAATCCTATTCTTGCATCACCAGTTTTAGCAACATCAAAACCTTCTCCTGGACCTCCACCACCACCTTTGGGAGTTATCAATTCTCTTCTTAGTTTTGCGAGTCGAGCTTTCAAAAGTCCAAGATGCCCCATTGTCGCTTTGTTCCTTTGAGTTCTAGCCATCTGAAAGTACAAACTTATTTCAATACACTACACTCAAAAAAATCAGCAGTATAAATTTAAATATGGATATTATTTGAAAGAAGTGAATGAAAAATCAATTTAAGTATTTTTCTTAATAAAAGGTTTAAAATTTTAGATTATTTTACAATTAAATATAATGCATGCAGAAAGTTATAATCAACATATATCATTAGATGTTTGTATTTTGAAAAATTTCTCAAATTAAAGGCAATATTTAAATATTGCCTTAATTTAATTAAATAAAGTAGCTTTTTCTCAATGAAAGTTTCCCAAAATGTTTAGGAGATATCTAGTATATGTAGTAATTTTTAGAAAATCTATCAATGAAATCACTATTATTGTTTTACGGCATTTTATCTTTGATGCAATTTGTAGGAGTTGTTTCCTTCATAGCCCATTCAATTCCCACTACTGATATGTGTATACAAATCATTTATTTAATCAGGTAATGAAAAGAAACTGGTAGACTGTGGCAAATCTTTGAAGCATAAAAAGATTCAGATCTTTTATGGCTTTGTGTATTTTTTATTAAACCATTTCAAGTACTTTCGAATCCTTTTATTACTCCCTAAAGGTAATAAGTTATCATCAGGTTACAAGCCAGGTAGAGGTATATTCTGATATAATAAGTTAAAAAATCATAGATATAATAACTTGAGGGATTCTCTACCTTATTCTAATATTGGAATATCTAGAGCTTATGCTGACAATTTGTTTAACAAGTCAATGCTCCAAAAAATGTTATGTATAAGCCTTTTTCACCAAGTGTCACACTAGCCCCACACTGGGCATCATATTCAATCAGCAGACAGCCCTGGTGCATATTTCCAATACTCTGATAGCAGACCAGTACATCACAAATTGTGGCACCTATGGTTTGTTACAGGTTGCACCCAACAAGTGTTCTAGCAAGATAATGCCCAACTGTACATCACACAGCAAACGCTCATCAGTCTGAACAGAATTCACATTCTTCCTGGCCAGCAGCCTCACAAGATCTCTCTCCCATCAAACATCTGTGGGACCTTGTCCAACACGAAGTGCACCAGGGACCACTGCCACATACCATAAACACATGTGCACTACAGTAAACACAGCTTGGCAAGGGATACCTCAGGCAACCATTAACTGCCTCATTAATAGTGTGCCTTTCCGTATGGCAACCTATACTGTATAGCTGTCCATGGGGCCATATTCATTACCTTATAAACAGGTATCTGTTGCATATTGTTGTTTGTTCTTTTAATCATTTGCATATCTCTTGTCAACTCTACTAGTTCTGCAAGGTGCACATTCATTTCACTTTTGAGTAGTGTAAGATAGCCAAAGGCCTAATCTGGTAAAAGATTAGGGCCTTTATTACAACACAGGCATGAAATATTTTACATAAAGCATTTAAATCATGTAGAAGAACATTTTTTATTCAGCTGGGATATCAGTTTCCTATTTAACTTTGGATTTAAGCATGAATTTCACAACAGTAATGAATGATTTGTAAATTTAAAGCTTTATAATGGTTTCATCCAGGGCTATTTTCAGCCAAAACATGCCAATATGCTATACTGACAGATAGCATAAAATGTATCAATAGCATGTATTAAGTATTGAGAGTTGCTTAATAAGAAAAATTCTATACATTCAGGCAAAAAGTCTAGTGACTGTCACAATAAAAAACAAAGAGACTATTGGTCACAACAAATGCCCTAGGCCAATCAGAGCCAACATAAAAAAGAATAATAATAATAAATGTACATTTATACAGAAAAATGTTGATAAATAATTAGTAGTATTAAACAGTATTTTTTTAAAATTATTGTTATGCTTTTTAAAACAGAATTTTATTTTTTGTTAATGTATATGTATATTGGCATAAAATTTTAGGAAAAGAAGCCACTGTTTTCACCCATTAATACTGATCTGACCTTAAATACAGTTAGCTAGTATTATTAAAACATGAGGAATAATGTCCATAATAAATTACATAATTTAGACTGGATTCAAACTCAGATGTTCAATTGACCTGGATACAAATACAACTCTGAATGAGGCTGCTGAAACCATCTCAGAGCTGCAGACCATGCCCATAAGAGTAAAAAAGTCAAAAGAACCGACAGTCTATTCTACACAAGATCCTTCATGAGATATAATCTCTCCAAAATCAGCCTAATTATTTTTTCACTTTTAATTAAATTTAACTTCAAAAATGGGATAAAATTTAAAAGTGAAAAAATTCCAGAAGTATTTCTTAAAAGAATAATAAAAAAAACAACTGTTTTTTACTTTACTAAAGGCATACCAAGTAGTCGGTGCAATGCTATTCCGGCCCACCAGTTCCATTTTCCGAACACCGGGAGTTCGGTGGTGGGTTCACGCCTTGCCAGGACAGGCTGTTTACGTGGAGTTTTCCGAGTTTTCTCCACATCTGTAACTCTCAAATAGGGACAAGTTACCCTTAAAAAGACCTGGAAGGAGGCAGATCGCCAAAGTGTTGTGTTGCTGTAAATTAATAATCAAATAAACAGCAATGTTATTCCACCAATTACTTGGAGTGCAATTGAATCACATTGCATGCTCCATTAACTTTACTGCATATTTAACAAGCAGCCCAGATGGAAACTTTGGAGAGAAACACTCCACCAAAGGTCACAATTATATGGTTCCTTTGACTTTTTTGGTCTAGAGGTTAAATTGGGGGGGGGATCCAAACCTCTTATTCAGAACTGAAATTTTACCTATAATTTGGGCTGGATTCAAACTTAAATCTTCAAGGGCAATTTTGTATAGAACGTTACCATATCACATGGTTAAATAGATAGATTCAAACCTTACATAAAATCAATATTGAAGAAGTGATCTGCTTTGGTGTTCACATGTTCAGGTACTTTAACAGCAGATTTATAGTTGATTAATGCATCAAGTAATGTAATTTTATTACACTTATGTTTGTTTATATTCAATTATATATCCATAAAATTACTTATTTAATGTTATTTATATAAAAATTACCTCAGCTTCGATGGCTGCAATTTTTTCTAAAGTTGTACTCATGTTTCTTAAAATTAACTTGTAATTTCAATATTAAATTAATGTTATACGTCGCCTTCTTTGTTTAGAAGCGTAATTTAATGTAGATATTGCTTAAAATTAAGTTTTCAAACGAGATTTACTTTCTTTTTTAACAGTTTTTGCCACACGACTTTTAACGTGTGCTCCGTCACTTGTGGCTCCCTCTACTAAAGTTATTTATTTTATTATTTTTTAAATATATATTACGTTTCGATTTAATAATTTTATTTAAAAAATTTTGCTTTTTATTTTTTTACATTTATTATTAATATAAAATTCAAACTTTTAAATAATAATAAAAATTTAATTTATATCTTTTCCCCGCCCATTTTTTTTCTTTTTTTTTAAACTCCTTCCACCCTATGAATACTAAGAGGGCCTCTTTTTTAGCAAGCCCATTGTGGGTTTGGCCATGTCCAACCTAATGGGGCGACCGGGTCGTAAGGGACGGGGACCGACATACCCGAACATACAACTCTTCGAAAAATTCGCCCGGATTCGATCTCGGACCCCCCGAGTGGTAGGCTGTCATCTTGACCACTCGGCCATCCGGCCTTTTGCCTCTGAACACTGGTAGTTATTCACAGGTTCGCAAGTCACCGAGGAGCTGGCCAAGTGGAATTTTCTGGGTTTTCTTTGCGTGTTTAACATCTAAATATAAGCCAGTTTCTCGCAGAAAGTTTCAAACACGCGAAAATAAGCAATTTTCACATATAAGATCATGCTCTTGTATGCGAAGAAAATGTTTGTCATGTCACACAACATGCTTTCTCGTTTTATTTCTTTGCACATTATTACATATCTTCACGCCGTATTATTTGCCCGCTTTCCTCCCCAAAGAATCGATGCCGAAAGTCAACAGGTTACATGTATATCAAATTGACATTTTCCAGTTTTAAATCATTAATTAATCTATAGCATGCTACAGAAGTTTTTTCTACTGTTTACAGGATTTAGCAACATGACTATTCATGCTCCTGCTTACAAAATTTCTAATGAAATTATGAAAAATTCTAAAACATCATTTAGAAATTCTTTATCGAAAGTGTTGACTAATTACGTTCCAATTTACTGTATGGTGCAGTTGTGATTTACATGTTAGCTTTACTGTAATTATATTTTATTTATTTTAAAAATAATATAAATAAATACAGAAGAAAATCGATTTTTAAAACTTATTTATTTAAATTAAAAAAAAAATTCTTGAAATATTCAGAAAATTACAATAATTATTTTAGTTGTTTTGCGTTTTCTTCGATAATTTTTGCGTTTTTTTTGCAGTTTTTAGAATAAGAATTTATGTTATAACTTTGATCTCTAATAAAATAGCTAAAACCAAGAATATGATGTAAACTATTATAAGAATAAATCCGTACCAATGTTTCACTTGAAACTTGAGTCCCGCTATTGTTAACATTGTGAAAACTAAACTAAAACACAACGTTCCGTACAACAGTGCGATCATACTTGTATATTTTAACTGAAAATTAAATTAAAAATAATTTAAATTAAATTAAATTTCAAATTTTCTTTTTTATCTTATAAATAAAATGTTCTAGTTAATTCAGTTTACCTCGATTGGTTGTCCTCCACCTTTTACAATGCTAATTGTGCAAGCTATGCCTACGCCAAGTAATAAATCTTTAATTAACAATTAAGAAAAATTAAAATATAATTCTTGAATATATTTGATTCTAGTACATATTCCAGATATAGAAAATTCATTATCTACAAGCTAATTAATTACAATAGTAATAAACTTCATTCCAATCATTTGTAAAGTTCCATTCATAATATAACAATGTGCAGTCGAACCTCTGAACAATGCCATTGCTGGGAATATAAAAAGTGGCCGTTGTTAGAGGTTCGACTATATATTAATTGCCATTTCTCAAGGATACTTAATAATGGTCCAGCATAACAGGCACTCATTCCCATTCTAGGGTAACCTTGCTTAGCAACTAATGGATTTGCTACTAAATCTAAAATTTAAAAAATTAATATTAATATTATATATATATATATAGTAACATATATAAACACAGGGTGGTCCAAATGTCAATTAGCCAAGATTTTGCAGCACTTTAGTAAAGTTTGTAACTTGAAGTATTCGATTAAGACGGCCATTTTTTATTTACAATATGTTGCCGTGTACAATAATAATTATTGTGATAAATATTAATGTGTCGTATGTAAAGTTATAAGGCCCTAAAGGGTTGGCATGTGCTAATTATGATGCTTAAAACAATTGATAACAATATGTGTAATTGTAATAAGCATTCTACTGTACTGTACTTATAATAATAATAAATCAGTAAACCCGTGAAAGACGTTATCCCAGGGAACCGTGTAATTTTTCTGTCTTAAGCAGGTTTTCCATATGAGGAAGGTTTGAAGAAAACGGTAACTGCTTCAAAATATGGGAGCGTAATGCTTTATTTGCTACATTTATTGAAGTGCAGTATCAAAGGATTTGATTTCATTCATTGTTTTATTTGATCGATAGTTGTTTAAATTCCCTCCTTTGATTCTAACTAATAACAGAGGTGTTACACGTATAGGTTTTCGTTTACATCTTACGAGTTCCGGATTAAACAAGATATTTTGTGGGAAAATTTGACTGTAAATGCCGAAGTAACTCTTACTTTCTGGCTTTCACCTGCTTTCCTTCTTTCGCAGATTTCACTGTAGGATTGTTATACAGTGTCATACCATAGTGTGTAAAGTAGGTGAGCGAAGTCAGTAGACATTCAAAACATCGATATTTTAGTGAATTTTTGACGTAATGTAACGAGATTACACGGAAATCTGTATAATCACAGGGGCTTTCCATCCAGAAAAGTATCAAAATTAGTTCGAATTATGTCTACCGAGTGGAGCTTTGCATTACAGATGCAACTCTCGTTACCTGCCATATAGCAAAAATTTACCGAAATATCGATTTTACTTTCCCTGCTGTTATATACATAACAAGGGAAAGAATTGAAATCGTTGACCCTTACGTTTTTGCGAATCACATTTTTACATCCCCCTGAATCAAAATAATCAAATAAACGGCAGAAAAAAAATTCGTGGATGTGTGTCTTTGTACGTGTTGGCATCCATTTCGCTTAATATTTCAGGATGTTGTAAAGATTAAGAAACGAAATTTGGCACGGTAGCTTGTGTATAAGAAGCATTGACGCTATTAAATTTTGGTTTTGAATGGTCGAGGGGATGAAGAGATATAGGATGGTTGCGTGCCATATTTCGAATGTGGTCGGACTTACTTATACTTGTTTTTGCATTTACAATTTTATAAAACTCGTCTCTATCCTCAAAGTTAAGTTTTTTTTTTGCCATTTTTATAATAATTAAAAATATAGAAAATTTTTCTAACAAAATCTCATAATAGATAGCAACACACGCGATTTTATTTATTTACCATAGAGCGAAATAGCGCTCTACAGTAGAAGACAGCCATATATGTAATGTTAAAGTGCCAACTTTGACTCTTAATATCTCAAAGACCAATGTACCGATTTGGATGAAATTTAAAGTATTTAGTCTCCAGGATGCGTACTATAGACGTTTTAAATTTTGAATAAATTCGTTGGCTCGTTTAAAACTTACGCAATCGGTATTTTGTCACGTAGATTTACAACGAGAGAGAATATGACACCAAGCTCTCGAAGAATTTAGGAGTCTGAATATGCGTAATAGTTCTTTCGACTTCTTATGGAACTAGATTGAAAAAGTAAAGCTTATGCAAGGCA
The DNA here is from genome assembly GCF_000671375.1 of Centruroides sculpturatus. Lineage (NCBI taxonomy): Eukaryota > Metazoa > Arthropoda > Arachnida > Scorpiones > Buthidae > Centruroides > Centruroides sculpturatus. The sequence goes on along the minus strand of NW_019384429.1, from coordinate 562,021 downwards.
TTTAAATCAAAGAAACTTTTGGAAGTTGTGGCATAAGAACAGTGGAAGAAGATTTGACAGTGAGATTAACATTTGAATAAAGTGCATATTAATTACACAAAATATAACTACAGGAAGTTTTGGATGAAGCAATGTCACTATGATAATAAATCGGGAAAATAAGCATCATCACAGAAAAAGGCTTCGTGCTATATTTAGTGCCATAAAGTTCCTACACTGATACTGCTCAAAGATACTCTAACGAAGGTAAGATAATTTAAGGCACAAAGTAAAGCTCAAAGCCTCTTTCTGTGATGATGCTTGTTTTCCCGACTTATTAACCTGGTGACATTGCTTCCTCCNAAAAATATAGAAAATTTTTATAACAAAATCTCATAATAGATAGCAACACACGCGATTTTATTTATTTACCATAGAGCGAAATAGCGCTCTACAGTAGAAGACAGCCACATGTGTAATGTTAAAGTGCCAACTTTGACTCTTAATATCTCAAAGACCAATGTACCGATTTGGATGAAATTTAAAGTATTTAGTGTCCAGGATGCGTACTATAGACGTTTTAAATTTTGAATTCGTTGGCTCGTTTAAAACTTACGCAATCGGTATTTTGTCACCTAGATTTACAACGAGAGAGAATATGACACCAAGCTCTCGAAGAATTTAGGAGTCTGAATATGCGTAATAGTTCTTTCGACTTCTTATGGAACTAGATTGAAAAAGTAAAGCTTATGCAAGGCATTTAAATCAAAGAAACTTTTGGAAGTTGTGGCATAAGAACAGTGGAAGAAGATTTGACAGTGAGATTAACATGTGAATAAAGTGCATATTAATTACACAAAGTATAACTACAGGAAGTTTTAGATGAAGCAATGTCACTATAATAATAAATCGGGAAAACAGGCATCATCACAGAAAAAGGCTTCGTGCTATACTTAGTGCCATAAAGTTCCTACACTGATACTGCTCAAAGATACTCTAACGAAGGTAAGATAATTTAAGGCACAAAGTAAAGCTCAAAGCCTTTTTCTGTGATGCTGCTTGTTTTCCCGACTTATTAACCTGGTGACATTGCTTCCTCCAAAACTTCCTGTAGTTGTAGTCTGTATAATGTGCACTTTATTCACACGTTGCGTCTTACTGCCAAATCTGCTTTCACTATTCTTATGCCACAACTTTCAAAACTTTTCTTTATTTAAATGTTTTTGCTGTGCTTTACTTTTTCAACCTGGTTCCACTAGTTTTTTAATGGGATTTGTGATTAATTAATAATATAAAAGCTGCGACACTCGTTGCTAGAATTTTTTAAATATCTAATGACTTTTGGATCACCCTGTACTTACATGACTTAAACTTATATAAAAAAAATAGATAAATACATTATATAATAAATTTAAGTCTCAAATTTATAAATTTTCATTTTAATTTTATAGATATTAATAAAATGTATACAAACCTCCAAGGCTGTTACCCCAAGCCAATACAGTTAAACCTAAAATTGCATCACTTAAGCCAAAAACAATTCCAAGTGCCTGTTTAATATTAAAAATTAATAATTAATTAATTAGTTCATTAATTAATATATTTCAGGATAGGATAAAGAGTAAAAAAATAACGAAATTTGGCACGGTAACTTGTCTATAAAGAACATTGACGTTATTAAATTTTGGTGGTCAAAGATGGAGGGGTGAAGAGATAGAGAGATATAGTGTATCATATCTCGAGTGGGAGATAGGATTTAATGAAGATTTTACTTGTTATTAACATTTACAATAATTTTTGAAACTCGTCTCTATCCTTAAAATTAAGTCTTTCTTGATATTCATAATGATTAATAATATAAAAGTTATTTTTAACAATATATCGTAACAGATGGGGGCAAACACGATTTTAACCTCGTACTAATGTGTATCGTTAGTGTTTCTTAAACACTAAAGTATTTTTCGCGGGGAAAGTTATAAAACTTGTTGCTGGTTTTTTTACATTTTATAAAATTCCAAAAACATTCGATGATTCAACTTCATAAAGAAATTACACAGAAAAGAAGAAACATGCCAACAAATGTATTTTTAAAATTGATTAATTAAGAATCAAAAAGAATAAAAAGAAAACTTACCTTAAGTAACGAAACTATTTCTTCAGAAATACAATAAATCCACGTGACAGATACAGCAAAAACTAAATAGCTAAAAATAGCATAATATTTTGGTGGTTTCTCTTTTTTCGAGGTAAAAATAACCACCAAAGCTAAGATTATGGAGACGATTGCTACGATACCGACTACAGGAAATATGTCACCAACTAAATCCAAACCATCTGTAAATCACAAATCATTAAAATATCAAATTAAAAATACGAAAATTGAAGCTTGTACTATTGTTAACTCCTCCGCAATTGCATTTCCGATTTAAATCATTTTTTTACATACAAATAGAATCCATCTCAGTCTAGATCATAACGCTAACAATATTTTAAAATTCTACCCGTGACCAGAGATATATAAGGTTAAACTTTACAATGTTAAGTGTACGGGCGAACTTAACACCAGAGCGCGCGCTCGTCACACTTCATTTGATTTTATTTATTATATTAAAGTACATTGGCTAGAAATGACCAAACAAATTTCAAATTCCTTACCTGTGTATCCTATAAGCAACAGTGTAGTGTAAAACTATATATTCTAATGCCGCGAAGAACGGGAATCCGTGCTACATACAGCTTATGCTTTCTACTTCCAACCAGAAGGCAAAATATGACTGTAAACAATCGAACAAACGAATAGAGAACAAGAAATGCAAGAGATAGACGACTGGCTTGTCTCACAGCATGCCAGATGTAGAGATTGGACATTATTTCACTGACTTTATACACAGATTTTAATGCCGCTCGTGTTCAAAACTGCAAACAATCGCAGTTAAAATGGATGGCAGCTTTGGACCGATTTGCAAAAATTGCATGAAAAATCCATATAAATTTACGAATTCGGATAACATTGCTCCTCAGCCCATCATTGGCCGAGTGGATAAAACCACTGAAGAATGGTACTTGGTCACAACTTTGCGCCTCGCCAAAGGGATGGCCATGTGGAGTTTTTCGGGTTTTCTTCACCTTTGTAACCCCTAAATAGAGGCAACTTTTCTATAGAATGTCCTGTCGTGAGGCATCTCCTTGGCAGTTTGCACACGTGTCAAACTAACATGGATCTTGTAAACCAGCCAGAAGGATTTACGGGTCTCATAGAAATAGAGCAAATGCTAATCGCTCATTGTTAGTTAATGCTTCTTATCCTTTTCATGTAATTTACCTTTACATTCAATTAAACTTTCTCAATGGGAGGGCAATTTGAAAATACTATTTTTAGCATTAAAAATTGAGTTATTTCCTCTTTTAAAACTGCATGATTTGTAAACTTTCTTTTGCGCTCATGATTATCCAAAATTTAAAAAAATTCGGTAATCTGACGAAGATAATTCAGCAAAATTAGAAGGATGAGGTAAAAGTTCCTATTCCAATTGAATTATATTGAAGTTGACTATATTCTTCCGTATAATTATAGCAATTACAACTACAGTTACGTAATTTACAATTGTAGGAAAGAGTAAAATTTTGTCATTTTTAACATAAAATTTAAATTTTCTTTTCTTACGTTTCGAAGCGAATGCCACAAAAACTGGTCCAACAATACAATGTATAACCGCTAGTGGCTTGTTCCAGTTATTTGAAAGGTCTTCATCATCCATTAAAGGCATTGAAAGAATCAAGATAAAATGAATAGGCAACTATAAAGTATAAATAAGAACATATAATAAACTCAAAGACTTATGGAAATGATTAAATCCAGTAAATTCATACCTTAAAAACTATCAAAATTTTAGTATACCAGGGTTTCTCTGACCATGACAAGATATCTATGGGAATTATCTGGTAATAGAATGATTTGCAATCTCCCACGTCTTCAGAACTCGAATTTGATATCAGACTTGAGAAACTATTTCTAGACATCTGGGTTTCCAAAGGAGGAGGTATAAATTCTACAAAAGTCATTTGAACTGTAAATTATCTGCAAATATAGCTAAAAATTTTTAATTTTGTTCTACTTTCTACCTTTTTTACTTTGATCCGATTTCCCAAAGCTTCCATTTCTGGAATGGTCTAAAGTACTATTATTGTTCATGGCATTATTTGTTTTTGCAGGAATAAAACTCTTACGAGGAATGCCTAAACTGTTTCTGAAAACGATTCCTGTAATTGGACACGAACAATTTGTTTACAATAATTTAAAATTGAATAATTAGCATTACAACAAACGATGCAAAAAGTGGGCATTCTACTATTTATCAATATTTAAAGGTGATTAACAACAGTATTGATGACAATTGATAACTCGAGACACTAACACAACATTAGACTACATGTTTAGACACAGTTATGCCCATTATAAACCTCATATTTTTCAAACCCATTGTGAAAAAGACCCACAATAGAATCAACCAATTTAAAGGAGGAATGGTGATTCTTACACCAATTCCTATTACATGATAGATTGATGGGTTAAAGTAGACTATACTTATATAAACTATCTGAAGATTTGGGTTCGAATCCTAAGATACACTTCTTATATAAAATATAATTCTGCAATATTTATTATAAACTAGCTGCAAACTCCAAAAGCCATCCCCAGTAACTTCAATTTAAAATAAAGCAGTAACTAGAAAATGCTTTGGAATAGTCGAGGACCGTTATGTATGAATAGTGGAAATGGCTTTTGGAGACGTGTGACGCACATACTTCAGTTGATTTTTCACAAGTAAAAGTGTACGAATAACAGAAAAAAGTAGAAAATGAAAAGTGAATAGTAAAGTGTGAAAAGTAAAAATATAAAAAACAATGCCAAAGCGTAAGAAAGAATTTTTGCGGTCTCGAATCATATCGAAACAGAAATAATCAGACAGAAGAGCAACTTGAAAATTATAGGGAAACACATCGAATTAGAGAAAGATTATGTAGAGGAAGATAAACAGACTTTTATATATATGCAGCTAGCAAAGAAAAAAGCATATTTCTATCATACAACATTATTACATTCCGAAATTGAATTGCAAAACAGATTATTAAATATCATTCACCAAATTTAACATTTCCAAACTAAATAAAGTGCAAATATTATTATATATAATTTAAAAAAAAAAAATAATAATTATATTACATATAAATGTACGAACAAAATAAAAACCCAGCGAAGCCGGTACTTGCAGCTAGTCTAATATAATAAAAATCTAACAACTTCTTATCAAAACCAATTATAGAGTCCATTAGCTTGAAAAGAAGTAATACAAAACAAATCTTAGATAATAAAAATATGATTTAAAAAAAAAAAAAATGTAAATGTCGTTCGATATTTATAAAACAATTTCGTCTTACAATCAATTTTAATTGCTTGACTTAACATTAAAAATATTTAATAAAAATTCTATTATACAATTTTTAAATAAACGTGTAATTGTTTAAGAATATCACAAATTGAAAGAATAAATACAAACAAAATCTTTCTTCTTACACCCTTCACAACTACTGTACAAACAGTTAACATGTCGACCTTTTCTTTGAGGCTATTCTTTGCATACGAAATAATAAAAAGTGGATGAATGATGAACTGCATTATATCATTGAATGTTACCATCGGATATGGCTGCTGATATATTAAAATTTCAGAACATTTTATATATTTTAAAATATAAAAATAGTTAACAGAGTAAATAATTTTTATATAGAAAAGACACATGCTTCACTTTCTACCTTTTTCTGTTATTCATACACTTTTACTAATGAAAAATCAACTGAAGCATGTGCCTCTCACACGTCACCAAAAGCCATCCGCACTACTCACACATAACGGTCTTCGATTATTTCAAAACATTTTCGACTATTCGAAAACATTTAAGATTAAGATTACATTATAACCAATCTTACCCATTTTCATAGAATGCAAGAATTAGGTCTCCCGTTTCCAAATTAATTAGAGAATTTTTACGTGGGTCTAAAAATATGTTCAATTTCTTGCAAAAACGCAAAAAACCGCATCTACGCCTGTAAATCTTGCACACCGCTTTCTCTTAACACTTCCATTGTTAACACTTCCCTTATTGACACTTCCATTGTTACACATTTTCGAAGTTAACTACTTTCAACCCCCATATCTCCCACACCCTTATAGCTATCGAGAAGAAACCACCATAGTGCACTATGGGAGACTTGGGGCTACTACCACACACAAACAACATTCATGTGCGATGTGTAGTTTGGCTGCAAAGTGAAATATAGGGACAAACACGTCCATATATATATAGATATAGATAAAGAATATTAGACTGGACAATGTAAGACAGTACGATACTAAGGCTACATGGCTAACTGCAAATTCGAGAGTTCTTTAAAATAGAAGTATTTCAGATTTATTCGGACAAATTCAAGATGCTTCCACTAATGAAAGTAAATCAAAAAGGTACTAAAGACATATGTCTGGTACTGAACAGTTTACCACGTACGAGAAACTGGGACTTTGCAATATCCATTCATACTAATACTGTTCTTATGAATTAAAAATTCGGAATTGAGGTCTATTGGGTGGACTTAGGATCCGTACAATACGACCTGCTCTGCCAATCTACCAATATGGATAGGAAGAATCCAGTTTATGGAAAGCATAACAGCTAAATGTGGCGAGACTCCATTGTACATTAACCACGTAACTGTTTGGATTTCCAAGAGCACATTCTCTAAACGTAGTGGCAAGGTATTGGAAAGGATATTTGTATAGAAGTCTCTATTCAGTTGGTTTAGAAAGATGTGTTCACTTATAATAGTTATTAATAATATTACCAGTACACACATCAATCCAGAACTGTTGCTGAAGCCTACCCACGATGGTAGCAAATAGATTATCTTATGATCATTGATGTTGATTATGGAAATTAACTGGGAATTCACAATGATGTACTGGAGAAATCGGCGAGAGAAGATTTCTCGCAGTAAGTACAGTAATCATGAGATGACATACTTTACTCACATTGGATAGTAGAATGAAGTACAGAAAAAAAATGTTGCAAATTCCTGGTGCTAAATCAGAGATCTCTACAACATGTTCCAGGATATTGTCTTACATCTCTGCTCTTAGCATTTCTTGGTCACGGTCACTCACAGCAGAAGCTAATCGTCCAGTTTCGATAAAATGTTGATACGGCAGTGTTTGCCATCTATTAGGAAATGCTTCCTGATAATCTTGTGATTTCGCGTATATTTCCATTTGTACACTGTACATGAAAATCATGTCTGCTTGTTTTTGATATGAAAAACCTGCCATTACTACCATTAACCTAGTAATTATTATTCCACCTGCTGGTATACTTTCCATTTATGGTATACCTGTGGCAAAATGTCTGTGTTGTACTGTACAAGAACAATGCTGTTTACCGAATAATTACCTGGACATTTGATTTATGAATGCGTTTTAAATGTCAGCCATATTGAGAGTAACATTTTAACAACCTGTGTTTATAGGATCTTTTATTTATTTTCATATAAAGAAACATCTCCGAGGTTATCCAAAGCATTCTGTATAATGAACTTTTAAATTTAGTAGCGGTATTACAATAATATAAGCTTAACTTGTATTTTTATAACTATAAAATATACTCACTCCTTAAAATTACTCCTTCATTTTCTGGTTCATCATGGTATTTATTCATACTCGTTTCTTGTTTCGTAAAACTTGTGGGAAGAACTAGACCAAGTAAATTTAAAAACAATCAAAATATTATATTTTTATCAATAATAACTAATTAAATATCCATTCTTTTCAACAACTTCAATCATACTTTGCAGAAATTAATTTATTCTTTTAATGACACTCATCTCTACATTTTTTTTAATTTTTGACTCGTTCTGCGGCCCACCAGTGACCAAAATAATAATTATAAATACATATTTACCTACAGAATTTGTTGATTCTTTCTCTATCGTTACACTTGATATGTCTTGAGGTTGAGAATGAATTTCTTTATCGAAATCTTTAATTGGTAACTTTGGAGTAGGTTGTGTAGATGATCTTTCGTAATATTTTTGATATATAATTCTACTTACTATTACCATAATAATATAAATCACATAAAGTGCGATAAAACCTGTTAAACAAATATTTAATATTAAAAAAAATATATATATAATTCTTCTTTAAATTTACTAAAATATTTACGATCAAATTAAATAAAGCTGGTTAAAATCTTTTACCTATTGCATGTGAAAGAGAAATTCCTTTAGTATAATACAGATAAAAAGCCCAAAATGCTGCGAAAGAATAAAATGCTATGTCCCGCAGGAATGGCCTTTTCATCACTTTAAATTCGCTTGTTAAACATATACAACCAACTACTACTGTAGTTACAAATATTCCGGCACCTGAAATATATCTTTATGTAAAAGTTAGTAAATATATACTGTGTATATATATATATATATAGAAGTGAATGAAAGGTTGTAGAAATATTCAGGTATGCATAGATTAAAAACTGTAAACAATTACCAAACAATCCTCCAATTACCAGTTGTGGACGAAATTGTTCTATTGCTACTAACGAAGAAAAAATATCTGGTGCTGCGTTACCGAAAGCAAGAAATGTCACACCCTATTCTTTATTAAGTACGATTATTTTATATTCAAATAAAATATAATGTAATATCAAGAATACTGTATTTACTCGAGTAATCCGCACATCTATAAATCGAAAAATACCAGGAATTTATAGAGGTAATCCGCCATTGTTGGCATAGCCGAACTTTTCTAAAAAGGCCCTCTTAGTCCCCACATAAAGTTAAAAAAGATAAGATACCTCAGTTCAACAAGAACAAATTTGTTCCTAAAAGTTGTTCGGAAACCGATTTGTTCTCAAACCGAAACAAGTTTTTCCATAAGAAACAATGTAAAATGGATTAATCCGTTTCCGATCCCCAAAACAAAACATTTTTTTTTTTACTTTATTAGCTATATTTTATGCATAAAATGCCTATAAAGGAAATATTATATTATATATAAGTTAAATCTTCATTAAGAACACATCACTCAAGATAAGACATATGACCTTCTCTAGCGCTCTATCCCTCAACTTTTAACCACCAAAATTTAATAGTAACGAGCAATTATTTTTATTGTGACGTCGTCACTATGCCAAGTTACCATTTTTCTTCACAATGCTCTCAATTTTAGTAATGACTTGCCCCAATGCAGCATACTTTTCCTGTTAACAATAGTCATGCCGGTCATTTATCTAACTATGTTCAAGAGAAAATTTTTGAATTGAAATAACATAACTTCCGGTCTAAACTGGAAGTCATATTATTTCAATCCGGGTTTGATCGGAGCTTCTTGCCCGTATCTGACCATAGTTTTCCATATCTGATCTCGATTTTCATCTATCTAACACCGTTCTTCAGATAATGAAAGGCAGACAACAACACCAGTGGGGATTTATAAGTCTGCAATTCCTAATAAAACACAAACATTCCTACAAAATTTCAGAAATTTTCGACAAAAGATGCAGGAGTTATTAAACTACAAGGAAGGCGAGCAAAATCCTGCCCCCCTCTCTCTCTCACACACACACACACACACTAACATCCATACTTTTCAAGATCCACTGGGTCCAAAACGGTAAAAATCTTGGAGGGGTCATTTTTCTCATTGATCGCAATACTTTTCCTCTGTTATATTGATATATAACAGCCGGGAAAGTAATAAACGTTTAAAAAATTAATATAAAATACAATTATTGCTAGAGCAAAAGGATACAGCTATATTTTGTGATAAACGAAGTTGTTTTGTGATGCCAACTAAAGAGGAGCATAAACTGTAACAAAAACAAATTTGTTCAAACCTATTTTTATACACAATTTAACTATAGAATATAGTATAAAGCTTACAAATCATCAGCAGTTACACAAAGAGCAAGAAATAAAAACAGCAGCCAAAATGTCTTGAAAAGTAAAATAAAATATGTTAAAATGTGAAGAAAATTTTTCTAAAATTAACTTTAATGATATCATATACTTACACATATAGTAATTGCAGCTATTGTTTCATTACTTCCAAGTCCACAGTATATAAACCACATATAAGGAATATAACTTTCATCTCTGCAGTTATCAGTTCTTACTACAAAATTGCATCTTTCACTTACGTTATAGTCGTGTACTTGATCGCACTTTAAAATATAATACTGTACTTAAATAAATATATTTTATGCATTAAAATTTTGCAACTTAAATAATTTAATTATTAATTTCCCTTAATTATTTGCAACGCGACACGTAAACGATCTGCCAAGAGAGAACTTTCTATAAGAAACTGGCTCCTATTCTCCCATTGTGGACCTGGCGAACCCAAGATAAAAGGCCCAAGTGCGTACACGATAGAAAGCGTCTTGATTGTAGGGATGCATTAAGGTTTACACAGGTTCTTGTAAGGGCAACAAACCTCTGTGGACCTTGTTAAATGTTGTCTTATTGTTGTTTGTTTCAAAGAGGTCCGCATAACAGTTCAAGCTTTAAGGTACCAAAAATATAAGTCCTTTACAGTATTGTTAGAGACTGCTTTTCGGGAGGTCTTTGTAAGGGCAACTGGCCCCTATTCAGGCGTGGCCCGAAACCACGACCGAACATCCAGTGTTCAGGAAACGGAACCGCTTGGCCACTCAAAAGTATTTTCGATACTTTTGAGGTATGACGTTATGTTTTACCATTTCTTACTTGTTTCATAATTATTACGTCTACAGTGACCTACCAAACAAGGCACAATAGAAAAACAGTAGCAGTTTTCTCAAAAGTATATGCCAGTGTGCCTTATCCACATGAAAGTACGATATTTAGAATTCTAGAAGTGGATGGAATTAGCAATATGTTAGTAACGATACCAGGATCGTATCGTAAATACACTTAGTAATTTTGTTTTACTAAACATGCCTGTTCTTTGAGACCCGTAGAGTACTAACGGCGCTACAGAACCAGCAATGGGTAAGGCTCCTGAAGTCTAGGAGCTCCGTGCCACTAATTTTCAAAATATCAATTAATTTATTTTCAAAATATGTGTAATTTTCAAAATATCAATTAATTTATTTTACTATCAAAACTATTAATTTTTTCATATAGTATATGAATGACTTAACAACATTGGTTATTTTTATATAATACCGAAAAAGTTTTGAAGCCTCACCAATAGTTACACCACTAACAATGTTCAATTGCATTTAAATGTTTATATTACGATACAACGATTGTTAATAGCGAGGTTGCGGGCCGAAGTTTTCATCTCTCAAACGTGAACGTCAAACGTCGAGCGCTGCTATCTTGTAAGCGGCCCTCCACGTTCGACGTTCAAGTTTGAAAAATGAAAACTTCTGCCGCAACTTCTCTAATATGTAACAGAAAGGCATTTGTAATAGTCTGTCCTAGTCCGTTTTCAGTAATGCTTATGCAATGTAAGGATGATTGAATTAATGTAACAACATAATGCAATGCATAGACGGTGTGTCAAAAAGGAATGCCTCCTGGGAGCACTTTCAGAGAAAACTGGCTTCTATCCAGATGCTAAAGTATTATATACAATATTCATGGTCTTTTCTTCACGTTTGTAACACAAATAGGAGCCAGTTTCTTCTAGAAAGTCCTCCCTGGCATATTCCCCTCGGCAGATCGGCCAAGTGTAGCTTGCCATAAAGTCATAAACAAACCAAACCAAACTAAGTCATTTATTCAATTAATTATTATTTTGTTTCCGGAATTTGTGAATAAAAATCTGTTTTTATTCCTTGGTAAATCGTGCAAATTATTGTAAAAATCTTGTAGCTTGACCAACAGAACCAACAGAACAAATGCCATACGTAATGCTGCTTATCTGACATGTAAATAATACTTGAACTATACAGTAAATTAAAACATAAACAATTAGTCACTACTTTCGATAAAAGAAATTTTTACATGATATTTTAGAATTTTTTAAATTCCATTAAATATTTTAAAAATAAAATCATGAATAATCATTCTCGCTAAATTTAGTCTAATAATTTTTAAGTTTAATTTAAATTATAAACAATTAATTTACTCGTCATCTAAAAATTAAGATTGTTATTTTCTATAATTACATGCTGAAAGTATCACTAAATATCAATAACCAATTTCAATTCATCATTTCAATGTAATAAATTGAAATAGCCGCCATTTTGAGTCTATACTGTATTTCAAACAATTGATAAAATTATGTGAAATTTTAAATATATTACAACTAAAAGTGATTGAATTACTTACCATTTTGAAATAAAATTTCTAGAGTATATGAATTTTATATAAATCTTAAGTCTTTTTTTTAACGGTAGGATCTTTGATTGCCAGATCACCGGTTTTTATGAAGTCTCAAGTGAATCTATGGTTGAATTATAAGGCTGTGAGACACTAGGCGATTTCTTGTCCCGGAGACATGTCTCTCAACGACAAAAACCTGTTGACGTTCGGCGATGTTCGAACACACAGGAGTCATATGATCGATATTTTTTACCTGATAATCGTAAATTTTCTCTAGTATCTTTGAATACCTTGTCGTGATACTCTTTAATAGTGTGGTTATACCGTAAATTGGTTCTTAAGATTGAATTAATGAAATTAAACGTCTTGTCTTATCAACCAGAAACTATTCTCCTCCGTTTTTATATTTGTGTTGTAAACAAGAACTGTACTCACATGATAAATCTACGAGCGCTCATTGGTTACAACGAGCAATAGGAGACTTTTTGTTTCCCAAAAGTTAAATTGATTCGACACTCCGGTGACTGCTCACCCACAGAAATCACTTAGTGTGTCACAGCCTATAGTGTTTTAAGTAAGAAATTGCTAAAATAATAAACCAATAGCATAGACAGATTGGGGACACCATTGTGTAACGAAATCTAAACGTTATACAAATGGCTCTTTTCAGGGACATCATTTTAAAAAGGAAACTTATTATGGAATTCTAAATTATGTTTACTATGTTTTTCTCACAAGCAATTATTGGCATTCCTTTGTGAATACAGTCGACCCCCCTATAATTACGGTCCCTATAATCACGATTCCTATAAAACTACGAAAAAATATACGTATTTTGGAAATGTTGAGTCGGATTAGTGTAGAATCGATTAATTTTATGGAAGAAAACCTTTCAATCAGCCGTAGTCCGTAAACTTGACACGTGTCGGGCTGTGATTGGAACGACTTGTAAGAAATCGGATTCCTAATAAATTGGAACGTATCTATATCTTATAGGGGGGTCGACTGTATGTTAGTTATAATTTCGAGTCTACACAGTAAAATAACTGAACTGTAATCTCTGCAGCTTTTCATATGGACAAACTTGGACTTTTATCATAAAGATTATGTATGTAAATCAAGAACACCAATGTTGTCTGTAGAACCGCCATATTGGGTCCTTAGTTCTAAGGTCACAGTATAGATTTCATGCTATGTGCGTAACTGGAGTTCGAGCCACAAATTTCTTTTAGAATTTCAAATAGAGCATCTTTTCATTTACAGGTTACTCTAATGTATAATTAAAGGCTTTAAATAAGTATATTTATAAAAATTTATTAAACAGTAGACAATACCAACAAATAGAAATAATCGCTTGAACTTTATTTATTATTTATCTATATATATAAATGTAAATGAGACGTTTGTTTGTTTATTTGTTCGCTATACACTCCTAGGCTGTTCGACCAATTGCTACGAAACTCGGCAGTTACGTTTACATACTTTCAACTTAAATAATGTCGTAGTCCCACTTCAAAATATCTACTAAATTTCTGAAAATCAATTAACTTTTACCTATATTCGATTTGCTTGTTTAACGTAGCAAAAAATTGGCAAAAAAATTGAACATAGTTATAAACTAAAAATAATTCTTACAAGAAAAGGGATATAATTTAAAAAAATGGTATNATTGGGTCCTTAGTTCTAAGGTCACAGTATAGATTTCATGCTATGTGCGTAACTGGAGTTCGAGCCACAAATTTCTTTTAGAATTTCAAATAGAGCATCTTTTCATTTACAGGTTACTCTAATGTATAATTAAAGGCTTTAAATAAGTATATTTATAAAAATTTATTAAACAGTAGACAATACCAACAAATAGAAATAATCGCTTGAACTTTATTTATTATTTATCTATATATATAAATGTAAATGAGACGTTTGTTTGTTTATTTGTTCGCTATACACTCCTAGGCTGTTCGACCAACTGCTACGAAACTCGGCAGTTACGTTTACATACTTTCAACTTAAATAATGTCGTAGTCCCACTTCAAAATATCTACTAAATTTCTGAAAATCAATTAACTTTTACCTATATTCGATTTGCTTGTTTAACGTAGCAAAAAATTGGCAAAAAAATTGAACATAGTTATAAACTAAAAATAATTCTTACAAGAAAAGGGATATAATTTAAAAAAATGTATATTACATTCACTAAATTACTGCTACAGATAACATATAGCACTTGCCATTCGGTCTTTTTCATTTCTTAATAAATGCTCTCCAATACTCGAATGGATAAAACCACCAAACACCGGTAGTTAGTTTGTCATGGGTTTGGGCATGGTGAGCGGGTTGGCGACGTGCATTTTTCCGGGTTTTCTTCATTTTAGTAACAGTTAAATAGGGCATAAACATCTTCCCGGAATGCATTCCCCTCGGCAGATCGCTCACGTATCGCGTTGCCGAAATCATATAAATAAAACTAATTCTAGCAAGCGATTATTATCATATAAAAGCAATTATTCTCGCATTTTGAAAAGATTATTTTTATTTAAACAAGTTCTATATGTAGACTTTCGGACGTTAATATCTGACTTCATATAAAACTTGTTTATATACATTTTGTAAAAATTTTATTTAATAAGTAACACAAATACTGTAAAGTAATAATAATATTTATATTAAATAAGTATGAAAATAAAGAAAAATCAAGAGTGTAAGTCAATTGCATCAGCATATAATTTCATGAAAACCAAAAACTTCAAAAACGAATTGCAACATCATATGAGAAGACAAGCTGACGTTCTTATTTCCTTTTTAAAAACTGAATGAGTCTTGGTGTATATATTTTATATGTGTTTTTAGAATTATTGATTTGAAATTTTTGTAAATAAAACAAATTAAACTTGGATTTAAAACATTTTATTTGTCTTTAAGTCTATATGGAAGCTGTTCTGCTTCTGTGATCAGAGATCTTGAAGGGACATGAAATGGCACATCTTCATTTACATATTCTGTTACTTGTACTTCACATGCAATGGTAAATTTTCAAAGATGCATATGTTACGCAACTAAGCATAAAGCATTTATAATGTCTTCTGTTGTATCAGGCATATAATGTAGCTCTCTGTGCTTTAATAAACAAACGAAAACGTGTTTTTGATATACTATTGCATCTCTTGATACAATACGGTTCTAAAGGTTAGTCACAATTACCTGTAATTAATAGTAACTTAATGATTTGAAATGACATTACATTATTAAAGTTAGAAACTCAATAATTACTCTTACCAACAAGCCATTTTCTCTTGTAACAAAATCTTGCTTTACAAAAGCATGTCTTAATATGCTTATACCTATAGGCTTTCCAAATGTAAGAATCATGAGATGACCGTGAGAATCTTGAATTTATATTTCATATATTTAAGTCAGCGTGACATCTTAAATATGAAAAAATATATATGTAAAGATTACTATATTTATTTTGAAAATTTAAAATATTTAAATAGAATTATTCATGAAAAAAGGAGAGTAAATGGTGCAATAATGGCTACTTGGATTTAGTCAATTGCACAAAGAACGCCTTAATTAGTACACATATATAAATAATTAGGTTTCACATCAACAAATATGGTATATATATACATTTATATATAAATAATTAACTAAAAATAACAAATTTATGCTTTTTACCTTACCTTTCTTTCTACTAGTAAAGGATGCCATTGTTAGTTCTGGAATGCAATTAACAGTCCAATTCTTGACGTAAATATTTCGTTATTTAAACGAAATAAAATTAAAAACGTAGCATCCAGCAAGAAAATTCTTCTCCCCTTCTAAAAGCAGGAGTAATTTTTTTTTTCTTTAATCTCTTCTATCATCTAAGAAATGCAGTACGATGTGAGTTATTAACTTTAAATATAATAAAAGGCAAGTGATATGCGAGTTGTCACTATGTAGTGAGAAGATGAGAAGAATCGAATTATACAACAAGCTTCAAAGTATAATTCAACGTTGGATCAACGCTCCCACAAAGTGATACAGATTGCAATCAGGCTAACTTGGCCTTAAAAGCAAGGAACATTATTCGTTTTCAAGATCAAGTTTTCTTCAACATGCGATGAATTTGCACGGGACAACGGATAAATATAGTTCATTATTTTCTTTTATATTTACAGAATAGACTAGAAGTCATGAATTTTTTTTTTGTTGTTTGTTGTTTGGAATTTTTGGGGGTTAAGAAAAGTGTAACACAGACGGAAAGGGAGACATGTGCAACAATGTACGGGACAATGTGCCTCAATGTAAGTGGATGAAGGAAAAAGTGATCTTTGATTCAATGAATTGTAGTTAAATTTAGCGCGAGAATACCATGTCCCGCTCACAGCCATAGCAATGAATTGTAGTTCGTTTTGTATTAAAAATAGGAAGACGGGTACAAGTAATCTCTATGATAAGAGCAGATTTAGCAGAGTTTATGTAACGAAGAGGTTGAAAAGATGTAACAGGAATAATACTAGGAGTTAAGTTGAATTTATGAAAAAGGATATCCCTATAGAAGTTTTATTAATTAATGCAAAGGTATGCAATCTTTTTCGTCTCCCTTAGAGCTATAGATGGATAAATAAAAGATAACACCTGTAAAAGATGTAATTTCTCATAAGGCAAGTAAGACGTCATCGACATAACGAATAAAAAAAAATAATAATAACGTATTGTGAACGGGGAGGTAAATACCCTAAACTCTATATTTCTCACAGCAAACAGATGAGAACACACAGAAACGCCCTGTTTCCTCATTATATAATCTACATAATCTAATCTAAAATACGATATATAGATTATATATATATATGTTTATTTTCTGTTTAGGAAGGTTTCTGTTTAATAGCCACCCCGTTTTAGACAGGTTTTACAGTACAAATTAGCATTATAAATTCTAAAAATTATCTAAAATACAATTTATAATGATTGTAAAGTCTCTTTTTTTTTTAACATTTTATTAATCTTTATTGCAGCTTATTTATTAATTTAAAATTGATTTATGTTTTTATTCTTATTTTATTACGATAAAACAGCAGGTTTTTTTATGCTGACTTTTGCTGATGAAGTTAAAATCATCAATCTGAATATTGTTTTTTCTTTTTCTAATATTTCATGCTGATAATTTTAGCTTCATCACCACGTAAACTTGAATTTTTTCTTTTTTTTAATAGAATAAAATTTAAATTAAAAAAAAAATAATAATATATNCTTTGCTATCAAGGCGATGGAACCATCTTGGCGAGTAACAGTTGCAGATTCTCTTTTGAATGTGACAGAATATCCATGTTCTGTAATTTTAGGTACAGATATCAAGTTGTTTCTCAAATCTGGAACGGCTATCACGTCTTGTAGCTTGATTGTATTATTGGTGTTGTTGACACGCACGCTTATATTAATTGTTCCAGTTCCAACGGATCTTAACGCATCTTTTCCTGCAGTTTGTATTTCTTTGTGATCTTGATTTATCTCTGTAAATTTCGTACAGTCGCTACACATATGTGCGGTTGCTCCGCTATCAAGACACCAGTCTGTTGAGTTTAGAGGTTGAGCCATTTGTACTGTGACCGCCATAGCGTCATTCTTTTTGCGTGTATTGTTCCTTTGCGAACATCTGTTATTACTTCTACACTCAGCTGCACGATATAATATGTGAACAATACATACATAAAACACCTAAAATTCAATTTATTACCTTATATATGTAGTATATAACAATTTCACATTCATTAACTATGTATTAAATAAATTATATACTAATTTATATAAACAAATATATATATATTATGCATTTATGTAATAAAAAATTAAAAACATGTTTGTAAACAGCTTACCTTAGTGTCATTCATATTTAATTTTCTATACGCATGTGTAAGACTTTTGTATAGAGAGTGTATATATAGTCATCTCTCGATTGACGCAATTGTCTTTTTGTAATAACGCCGTTTACAAATTGATGACAAGTTTCAAATAGTGTTGTGTTATTTTTTAGAGTAGATTTTAGATCTATCAGCACACATTTGGCATGCCGTCTGAATGACGAAGCACAGGTAAAAATGATATTGACTCTGGCCGAATTTACTGTCAAATTTCTCTATGGCTCACCATTGGCCAAGCGGTTGTGTTCTCTGAAAACTGTGAGTTCGGTCGTAGATTCGCGTTTCGCCATGACGGGATGGCCACGTGGAGTTTTCCGGGTTTTCTCCACGTCTGTAACGCCTGAATAGGGGCCAGTTATACTTAGAAAGACCTTACAGAAGGAATTTCCCTAGACAGATCGCCCAAGCGTTGCGTTACCATAACTTAACAAAGCAAACAAACAAATAAATTTCTCTAAACTAGTCTTATGGGAAATTGACAGCTATGGACAAATTTTGTCCATATTTTGAGAAATTGTATTATCTTTTGTCAATATCGGCACATACGGAGTGACATCATCAGAACTTTGCATAATTTCCAATCGGAACAGAATTCTAAGTTTTCTGTTTATTATAAATTTACTAAAAGCACAAGCACCAATTCCAATAATCCGGGACCCATTTAGCACCCAAAAATATTTTAAGTAGTGTCTTGTCCCGTAAAGTTAAAGTATAAAAATAATTTTTATTAATTTAATGCCAAATGGTTTGCCTCTTAGAGTGAGTCCACCACTTAAAGATGACATCCGTGGCTACAATTCATTTCACAATTCTTGCCCAGAGCTGCGGGTTATCCGAATAACAGTTCTAGAGTATTCACTTAAATAGTGTATATACCTGCGATTCAAGACGTATT
This sequence comes from Centruroides sculpturatus, assembly GCF_000671375.1. Taxonomy (NCBI): domain Eukaryota; kingdom Metazoa; phylum Arthropoda; class Arachnida; order Scorpiones; family Buthidae; genus Centruroides; species Centruroides sculpturatus. Next base: position 542,881 of record NW_019384429.1, on the reverse strand, counting down.
TCATATTCTGTTAAATTCACATAAGTTGTGCCCTTTATATATGAACAGAGAATATCCTGTATAGTAGAGGTACTAGATTTAAACTGTATCGGATTAACAAGGATTTCATTAACCGAGATCACATGAGACTCTATAGCCGAGGAAGTTGAGGCATCAACCTATGGTTATGAGAGATCCAGGATCGTATTTGGATTATCAGTGGCAAACATTTTTCATTTTGTTATTCCATTTACCCGACTACTTCATTGTGGGCTCCGCCAAACCAGTGATGGCTATGGTAGAAATTTCTTTAGTGTCCTCAGGGTAAAAACAGTAAAGATAAACATAATAAAATTTTTAAAAATTCATGCTGAATAATCGGTTATATTTTATTACATATTATATAAAATATTATTACAGCTGTAAACTATTAAATTTCAAATGACAAAATAAACCAAACCAATTCGTATAAAATATTTTGATAACGTATTTCATCAGATTTGGATAAAATATCCAAACTGTTATGTTATATATCTAATTACACAATACGTAATTGTTTTTTCATTAAAAATATTCGCATTTTGAATGCATTTGTAAATATAAAATTTTAAAATTTATTGCCAAACTTTCAAATGTAGTAAAATCTATTTAAAGTGACCATCTATAAAACGGAAACTTTCCTATACGGGAAGAAGGCTAGGAACTAAACGATTTTTGTGTAAAATCTATATATATATATAAACAGGATGTTTGTTTGTTTGTTATACATTACAAGGCCGTTCTACCAATTGCTACGAAACTCGGCAGTTACGTTGAAATACTTCGAACTTAGATCATGTCGTAATTTCACCCCAAATTATCGATTGGATTTCTTTCTACATTTGATTGCTGGCTTTACATTTAGCGCCATTTATTGGTGATATAGCGCGAAATACGTTACGCCATTACAACATTACTGGGACAAGTAGCACATAGCACTTTCTGCGTGGAGTGTAGTAGTGTTTTGCCTCTATACGTCATACTTTTCTTGCTAGCAATATAGTCGTACTGGTTAGATATCTAACACCATTCAACGGAAAATTTTTGAATTAAAATAATGAATAACGTAACTTGCGGTACAAATCGAAAGTTCGTATAGAGTTATTCCGATACCCTTTCTTTTACGATTTCCGTATCTGGTCTCGACTTTCATCTATCTAACTCTATTTTCGAGATTAAGGAAAAACAGAAGAACGACAATGAGAATTTATAAGATACAATTGTTTCAAAATGCAGCCCAATAAGTACCCTCCAGTAACCGAGTGGATAAAACCACCGAACATCGGTAATCCGTCGTTGGTTCGCGCATGGCCAACGGAGTAACCACGTGGGTTTTCTTTGCGTTAGTAACACTTGGGGCCAGTTTTACATAAAAGTTTTTTCGGGATGCATTCTCCTTAGAATTTCGCTCACGTGTCGCGTTGCCATAACCAAATAAATCAAACCAATTCTAATCATTTCTATAAATACGATATCTACGAAGACATGCTTAACTGGGAAACCTGGACATTCCGCCCACTCCCTGATTTCATCTTCCCTTCATAACTCATAAATCCACTGCCCCAAACTTCCTACAGATACTGCTTAAGATGTTCTAACGTTCTGTCAAATTAATGTACTGTACGTGCAGCAATTTTAATTAAGGCTGTTTTAATAACAGCTGTGTAATCACGTGTCGAATCTTACTGGCCGCTAATTTCGTTTTGGCGCTTGGACTCGGGATAGAGATGGCCAGAGAGACGACTGGAAGAAGTGTACGCTACTAAGAATTTAATAATTCGCATTACCCGTTTGTTTACATAGCAATAATATACAGAAGTTGGTTAAGACGCTCAGCTAGCTATAACAATTATACAAAAAACTAATCCTTATCATTAATATCGCCGGTCNTATAAAGTATTGTAAAGTTGTAAAGTTTATGTTGTAAGCATAGTCTTGAGCTTTCTAACAGTTATGTTCAAGACAGATGATCTGTACATGGTCTAGTAGAAAACAATGATTTTTTTTTCTTTTATTTACTTTACTCCTTCTGTTATCAAATAAAAAAATAAATAAAAAGTCTTGGTTTAAAAATAATAGGAAAGAGAATACAGAATTAAATTACCTTCTGTCTAGATACAATAAAAATACTACACTACCTGCCAGAAAGTAATTAAACACCCCTGCAAATAGCGACATGCGCTGTCCTAATACATGTCATGGCTGCCGCAGATAAATATCGAGGGGGGGGAAGAAAATCGGCATCGGCCGCATGATGATGCCACGCAGTTCGTAGCTGTCTGATTTCGAGAAAGGTGTAATCGTCAGTTATCACAGAAATGGTCGATCCATAAGTGACATATTCAACGAGCTGAAGTACCCAAAATCGACAGTGGGCTACGTGATTCGCAAATGGAAGGTGAGCGGTGATTGTCAGAATAAGCCCCAACCAGGCAGGACCACGAAGCTGGGAGTTAGAGACCGACGCGTGCTGTCCAGAGAAATTCGGAAGAACTGCACCCAACCGATGGCCCACATCCGTGGGGATTTTCAAATTGCAGCCGGAACTATTGTTTCGATGAATAACATCCATAAGGAAACCCATTTGCTCGGTTATCATGGACGTGCTGCTGCTCACAAGCCTTTCATTACCGGGATCAACAGCTCTGCTGGGCTAGCTTGGTGCAAAAAACTTCAACAATGGACCGTAGAACAATGGAAACGTGTTCTCTGGAGCGACGAATCCAGGTTTACCCTCTTCCGTTCGGATGGCAGGATCTGGGTTTGGCGTCTGCCTGGAGAACCACCCGCCAAAATTCGTTGTGCCAATAGTGAAGTTCGGTGAAGGTGGAGTTAGAGCTGCTGCAAACTATAGGATGCGGGAACTAGCGTACGCTCAGTCGTGCTCCAAAGCCCCGCTTTCTTTTCCCCCCAGGTTACAAGCCAGTTTTGCTAGGTAAGCTACGCAGGATTGAAGCAGCTTAAATCTACACAGCGTTTGCTCGCGTAAAAGTGCTGCATCATGGGAAATTAACAACTAGTGTTGCCACCAGGCTGATTTTTAAATTCATGGTCCGGATTAATTATTAATTTGTCGGGTTTTAGTAGAAGTTGTGAAATTATGATAAAACAAAATAAATTTATAAAAATATTTGCAAGTGTTTTGCAAACATTAGGTTTGTTCCAACACAAGTCTGTAACTGGTTTAAAACAGGCATGTCTACTGTTCAGTTCTTGGCTGAAAATGATATTGCGCATACCTCGTACGGTTTCCTAAAATGGACATGTCTTTCTTGCTAGCGTGACTGCTCTGTCTGTTGAATCCTGTCAACGGCGAGCGTACGCTCATATCACTGCACTAGCAAAGGAATAACCGCGCGGGCGCGAAGAAACAGGTGAGGCCTTTGACGTTATCGGGTATGCTAGCAAATGCTTGTAGTTTGCTGCTACTCTTATGGTGTGGGGGTGTTTTTCCTGGTATGGCCTGACCCTTGGTCACAATCGATGGTAGGCTAAAATTTATGACTTATTTTGTATTTTTTTCAATATTTTAGTCGAACTGAATTCTTATCCTTTAGAAAAATTCGTATAAATATTTTATTATTCTTTTATCAGTGTAATGCAAAACCTTCGATGCATGTAATTCTGGCAGAGTCGTGGAATAAGAAAAGAAGGGAAAAAAACAAAATACATAAAAGTATGAATCATTTATGACTGAAGTTTGAAGCTATTTTGTCTATAATATATCGGGAAAATATCATTTCTAGCAGGGAAACCAATTTGTGGCAGCCAACACGTTTTACAGTTGCGCTGAGCTAGCTTACAGATGGGCCTGTTTTAGCTTACAATATAACAGGAGAGAATAAAGTCTGCCTGGAAGAGCTTTGTTGGGTTGTGTGTCAGTTTGACAGATGGTCAACTCCACACCTTCGCCTTTTCTTTCATGTATTGAAGCTTAGTACAGAAGAGATAGTCTCTGCTANGTGAATATAAAATTTTAAAATTTATTGCCAAACTTTCAAATGTAGTAAAATCTATTTAAAGTGACCATCTATAAAACGGAAACTTTCCTATACGGGAAGAAGGCTAGGAACTAAACGATTTTTGTGTAAAATCTATATATATATATAAACAGGATGTTTGTTTGTTTGTTATACATTACAAGGCCGTTCTACCAATTGCTACGAAACTCGGCAGTTACGTTGAAATACTTCGAACTTAGATCATGTCGTAATTTCACCCCAAATTATCGATTGGATTTCTTTCTACATTTGATTGCTGGCTTTACATTTAGCGCCATTTATTGGTGATATAGCGCGAAATACGTTACGCCATTACAACATTACTGGGACAAGTAGCACATAGCACTTTCTGCGTGGAGTGTAGTAGTGTTTTGCCTCTATACGTCATACTTTTCTTGCTAGCAATATAGTCGTACTGGTTAGATATCTAACACCATTCAACGGAAAATTTTTGAATTAAAATAATGAATAACGTAACTTGCGGTACAAATCGAAAGTTCGTATAGAGTTATTCCGATACCCTTTCTTTTACGATTTCCGTATCTGGTCTCGACTTTCATCTATCTAACTCTATTTTCGAGATTAAGGAAAAACAGAAGAACGACAATGAGAATTTATAAGATACAATTGTTTCAAAATGCAGCCCAATAAGTACCCTCCAGTAACCGAGTGGATAAAACCACCGAACATCGGTAATCCGTCGTTGGTTCGCGCATGGCCAACGGAGTAACCACGTGGGTTTTCTTTGCGTTAGTAACACTTGGGGCCAGTTTTACATAAAAGTTTTTTCGGGATGCATTCTCCTTAGAATTTCGCTCACGTGTCGCGTTGCCATAACCAAATAAATCAAACCAATTCTAATCATTTCTATAAATACGATATCTACGAAGACATGCTTAACTGGGAAACCTGGACATTCCGCCCACTCCCTGATTTCATCTTCCCTTCATAACTCATAAATCCACTGCCCCAAACTTCCTACAGATACTGCTTAAGATGTTCTAACGTTCTGTCAAATTAATGTACTGTACGTGCAGCAATTTTAATTAAGGCTGTTTTAATAACAGCTGTGTAATCACGTGTCGAATCTTACTGGCCGCTAATTTCGTTTTGGCGCTTGGACTCGGGATAGAGATGGCCAGAGAGACGACTGGAAGAAGTGTACGCTACTAAGAATTTAATAATTCGCATTACCCGTTTGTTTACATAGCAATAATATACAGAAGTTGGTTAAGACGCTCAGCTAGCTATAACAATTATACAAAAAACTAATCCTTATCATTAATATCGCCAATCCCTGCCCGCGAGAAAGAGATTTTACAATCGTTCGCGTAGTAGAAGATTGTCCTTTTCGGAATCTCAGAATCGACGGATCGATATACTCCTGGTCTGCAAGGTTTGAAAGAAGCTTTGGTGAATCGAAAAGGATGAAAATCTTTTGATGTCTTGAGAATAGCAGCGGATGGGCGACGGCTTCAGCAGCGTCCGAAAGGGATCGGTGAGCACACTAGTTTACAGAACTATCGATCACGACGAACGACGATTGTCGTCGATCCCCTCCTTTTTATTAGGGGATCCTTCTTGGTTTTTTCCATGACCTTATTAGGAATTATTATACTTCGGATCCAATAGTTAAATTTCGATCGTTGGTTCCGGGTGACACATTCGATGTGTCACCTTAAACAAGAAAACAAATCCGTGGGAAAAGTTTTAATCATATTTTTTATGATTGCTTTTTTGTCAATTCCAGGCCCTCACATTCTTATACCACAACTTACAAAAGTTTCCATTACTTAGGATTTTCGGTAGCAATTTCATAATGTAATCCGAATGGAAAAAAAATTTTTGGCATTACAGCAGCTAAAATGTACATCGTAATTAGCGCACGTAAAAGACTATTGAAATTTGAAGTAGATTTTTTTTGATTGTGTGTTTTTGCTAAGCTTTACTTTTGCTGAATGGTTTCACCAGTATTTTTCGGAATCACATAAAAGCTTTATTCTCTCATTTTTACAAGATTTTTCTCTATTTAAACAAGTCTCATATCAAGTCTTTCGTACGTTATGGTTAGCAACTTTGATTACATACGGGGTCATTACAACCTATCCAATAGGGATCATTTTTCCAGTATTAATAGTAGACCAGTATTAAGTAATAGTCGTTGACTATCCTCTCTCCCAGGAGGAGAACAACTCCTTCTTTTGGTCGAATTAACTTCAACCTCCATCTGCAACAGCCCCTTCTTCCTATCGAAACCACCGATATTGTGGCATTCGAATAGGAAGATTACACAATATGTATTACATTGGTCACTTGGTATGACAAACCCTTATTATCCTTATATAAGATAATGTTTGTAGTTATATAAATCAAATACTATAATATAATAATGTGAAGTTCCAGAGGGGTTAAATCAAAGTCACCTGACTTTCTCCCACGCTCAACGCAAATAAAAAGGGCTCGAACTCGATCATTGGGGCAGACAGACTAGGAGCTTAGACGAAGCTCAACTTCCTGACGGCTGACCATCAATTCTCGACTAGATCCACGATCGTCTCCCGGCCATCGTATGAATAGGATTCGTAAACATCGAGTTATCTTTACGAGGTATCGTACTTAGAATTGTACTTTCATTTGTAAACTCTGTCTCGGTCAATTAGCCTATAAGGATGCAGATAAAAGGCATTAATGTCTATCATATACAGTTGTACGGACTGAATAAAAAAAAACTACCGGCACATAGAAATAATTCCGTACATTATGTTACCTATAAAAGGTAAAATAACCTGTAGTATATTAGCATACTGTATCTTATGCTTTTGGGTTAGTTCATTAATTAAATTGTTATTTTTGTTGTTTAACTTGCTCTCGTGTGGACTTATTAGGCTCCAACACCCTATCAACGGACTCATCTCTCCTCAGTCAATCAGGGGTTTAAACCGGTAGCCAACGACCCCCGGTTTCTCACAATAATAGACCATAACAAAAGGGTTAGAAGTACGAAATAATCTAATAATCTTAGCGTTTATACTAATTTTTTACCCGGATAACACCTAGCTTACGTGATATTTTAGTTTTAAAAAAGATTATTATACAAGGTAATACGAGATTTTATTTAAAAACTAATTTTTTATATCACATTGCAACATATAGTTATTTTTTCTATGTAATGACACAGTAGATTTTTCAGCTGTAATGAGATTATACAAATATAGCCAAACATTTCAATAAAACAAAAACAAAAAAACCTACATAAACATCCCGTTTAAATTCCGCAAACACTTAAGATAATGTAAGATAATGTTTTCTGTTATAAAATTCATAAATTTAAACACATTCTCATATTTCTAAACTGAGATTTGGACACTTGATATAGTGGAATTTATTGGTAGAATACGAGTAATCCAAATATCACAGTAAATTTCATAATATAGCGATTTACTAATCTTTGTAACAGATGACAAATGTTTTGACATTCCAAAAAATTAGTTAAGATTTCATCTATATATATTTATGTTGCAGTCAAAACCAGTTTTTAGTTAGGACACGTTTTAACTAGTTGAAACTAGTTTATACTGGATGTCTTTGTTATAACTAGAATTTACTGCTAGTCAAAAATGAATTTGCTCAACTCCCTGGTTTTCCAACCGGTTTTTACAGAATGGCTTAGTAAAAATTATTTCAACCGAGGTCAAAGTTCATTCAGCTAACACGTGATAACGCTTACAGTCTCTAATTATAATAATAGCCAGTCAAGAAGACCCAGAAGCTGCAGCTGGTACGAATGCAGAACCTCGAATAATACCAGCTAGTGACGAAGATCCAGAATCTGTAGCTAATGCGAATCGACAGACCCAAATAATAGCAGCCAGAGAAAAAGCTCATCTAAATTTGGAATAAAAGACCCAGAGAATGAAATTGGCTTCGGATTCAATACACGCTCCCGTAGAAATCGGTGATAATATAATTATACCAATCCCTGATGTCGACAGAGCAAGAGCAGATCTCCGTAATATTATCTGAGTGATTCTTCAAAAGGATGAACAAGGTTTGCATAAATTTGGAACAAAATATGGGATAATCAATAAATTGTATTGCAAGTATGTATTGTTCAATTGTGCCACTGTTTAATGTATCTAACTATGCAGTTAATTCGTTAATATTTTGAAGACTAATTATTATGAAAAAAGTTGTTTCCTTTTTTGTGCACAATTTACCATAATTATTATTAATTAAAGATTCAATTTAAAATAAGTATGAACCTGTACTTGATCAGTCAGAATTCGACATGTCTAAAGAAAAATTCTTGCTACTAGAAGGAGTGCCAGAGATAAATGTATCTTTAAGAACTGCTGCCAGGAGAGCAGCCTTAGAAACAGGCCAAGGATTTGTTCGCTGTTTGTGTAAGAAGTCGTGTATGTCGAAGATATGCTTTTGTAAGAAAAAAGGCAACTTGTGTAACTTGAAATGCCATGATAGTTTGCCTTGCAATAACAAGTAATGTAGATTTAATTTTTATATTTATGTTCCTTTATTGAATGATTATTTTTGTATGACTTTAATTAATATTACTAATGTTGTTTTAGAGTTAACACTAGGTAAATAAAGTCATGTTATTCTACCAGTTTTACTGCTCAATCATTGTTGATTTCACTTTTGCATAGCGTTGTCATGAATATAATTTTTAAGGTTGCTACGTGAGAGAGGGATGCGAGTGTAGTCCAAATCAGTATCCTTTGCAATTGACTTAGCCTCAAAGTCGGCTTTTTCATTTCTAAATATGCCAGTATGACTAGGAAAATATATGAAAGTTATATTATTTACAAGATTTTTAATATGGTGCTGGATATATGAGATTTTATTGCTACTTCAATTGGGATTTAACAGAGCTTTTAGGACAGACTGAGAATCACTGTAAATGTTGATAGACAGAGTTTTGTTTGGTAGTGAAGTGGCCTACTGAACAGCTTGGTAGTCAGCATCTTCTTCAGTTTGATAGATGGAGGTATGTGGGAAGTATCTGTACCTTCTAACAAACATATTTTGGGCAAAATATGTCAGTTTGGAGGAAGACACAGATACTTGAGCCAACATGAAGGAAGCTTTTAGACCCATCTGTGTAGATATTAAAATGTCTGCATGGTTATCCATGGAGGAAGCAGATGACACCAAATGTAGCCTGTGTACACTAAATGTGATCATCACCCTGTCACATTTGGTAATTGCAATGTGGTAGCATATGAACAGCCGTAGATAGGAGTAGAGACTGTTGTTGAGCCTTGATGTTTGTAGTTCTGACATAGTAGTTTAGAACCTCTTTTTACAATACATAGTGCAAAAGAAGGAGCTCTGCTAGTACTGTATCAGAAACATTAATAAAAACAGTTCTGCAGCACTTCGAAATTCTGATGGCAAACTTACTTGCTACTGAATTTTTACTAGTTACATGACCCCCAGCTAGAGGCCGCATAAAGTAGCATTGGTTGTATTGCCCCATTATATAGAGTTATAATATATATTAAATTTTATATGTATCATATATTAAATTTAATTAAAAATTATTATTATCGAATAAATTTATTGTATTTTTATGTAAATAATTTATTTATAATTTATTAAAAATTGCATTTTTTCTAGTTTTGTATGTTCTGATTTATATGTTCATTATTAAATAAAATTGATTTTTTCCTATAAAAAGTAAGTATACAGCTAATTAATACTGTATTTTTTGTATTTATTAATCTTTGGTTTTGTATTATTTTTATGCTTATACAATTTCAGAATTTTTGTATTTTTTTTTAGAAATAAAAATAACCTTATTGTAAATATTTCTTTAATTCAGAAAATTATTGTAAATATTTCTTTAATTCAGAAATATTTTAAAAATAATTTTAATAAATTTTTTTAAAAATTCACAAATTTTTAAATATTTTACTCATATTTTTATTTAGTATTTTTCAGATTTTTCTTTATACATATACTGTATAAAGCAAGAAATTGATAAAAAATATATATATGTTACCGCTAAAGCTCGAAATCCGTTAATGTGTACATTACCTAGCTAATCTGCAGATTAACTAAGGTGATCCGTTAAAGCTGCAAAAATTGTTTAATTTCTCAAATTACCTAGGTAATTTGCAGAGTATCTAGGTAATCTGCACATTAACGGCTTCCGTATTGTTAAAGTTCAAAAGTTTGTTTCTTTCACTTCCTTTCCCCACTCCTTCTTTTTACGTAGATAAATTTAAATCCTAGAATGCAAGCAAGCACCGAATTGGTGAGTAAAATCAAGAAAAGATTCTTCGCAAACCTCTTTAGCGAAGATTTAAAATATAATACGTAGTGTTTTAATAACAAACCAAAGTATGATTCCATAATTGAAGATGTA
>NW_019384429.1:522405-529524 GCF_000671375.1 Centruroides sculpturatus | reverse complement strand
CGTAGGATAAATGTACTTCGCGGGAGTGTATTCAAAAATTAAAAAACTTTTCAAAGCTTCATGGCAATCGTACTATGCCACAAACCTTCGCTGGAGTATATTAAACAACTTCCCAAAGTTTCACGGCAATCGGATAAACGGTGTGGTAATGCATGAAGAACACACACACACACACATACATTCATTTTTATATATATAGATGAGAATGTTTTCTAATGATTTTAATTTTCAAAATTTTTTGTATTAAAGTAAACAATATAAATATATGAAGCAATATACACATGAAAAAATAAATATATATATATAAATTATATCGATATTTTAAGTGTAGTATACATAAATTCTGTCGACATTTTAAGTGGAAAAAAAAAACAGAAATGTCTTACATATAAAAGTATACAAATTCAGTTGAAATTTTAAGTATAAAATATGCAAATTCTATCGATATTTTAAACGTAAAAATACCTTAAATTATTTTTATATTTATAAAATTTATGTCTTATTTTGTATTTTTTTCAATATTTTAGTCGAACTGAATTATTATAATATATATATTGTTTTTCTTTTTATATATTCTTATCCTTTAACAAAATTCGCATAAATATTTTATTATTCTTTTATCAGTGTAATGCAAAACCTTCGATGCATGTAATTCTGGCAGAGTCGTGGAATAAGAAAAGAAGGGAAAAAAACAAAATACATAAAAGTATGAATCATTTATGACTGAAGTTTGAAGCTATTTTGTCTATAATATATCGGGAAAATATCATTTCTAGCAGGGAAACCAATTTGTGGCAGCCAACACGTTTTACAGTTGCGCTGAGCTAGCTTACAGATGGGCCTGTTTTAGCTTACAATATAACAGGAGGGAATAAAGTCTGCCTGGAAGAGCTTTGTTGGGTTGTGTGTCAGTTTGACAGATGGTCAACTCCACACCTTCGCCTTTTCTTTCATGTATTGAAGCTTAGTACAGAAGAGATAGTCTCTGCTATATTGGAAAAAGTCGTCCACTGAGTTATGAAAATTTTTCTTTTATATGTTTAAAATTTATTTTAAACAGACTACTTTGTATCAAATATATATACTGTACTTGTTTCTCTATAAAAACCTATTTTTTTATGGTAGAATATAAGATTTGTATAAGTATTTATCTTGAAAAATTTCAAAAAAATTGTTTCTAATTTATTACGATTAATTATCTAAAAAGAAAGATATGTTTTTTTAGATTTTAAAATTATTTAAATATAGAAATACTTTAAATTTTTTAGATAAATTAAAATCCGTTAACAGTGTATATGTTACGGCCAAAGCCTGAAGTTCGGCCAGTTTTCAGTGACACATCTTTCTCTTCTAATGTGAGGGTTCGTGTACGTGCTAGCAAGGAAGGTACCACATTGTGACGATAATATTCCGTATGTCTGCTGCTTTTCGGAGAAGGTCCTGCCTCTGTGACTTGTTCTTATTATCCAGACAAACGGTTTCATTGTGAGTACTGTATTCCTCGTATTTCTATAGTATTCTATTTGAATACTTTGAGTTCAAATATTAAGTTGTAGTGGTGTGTGGTACGTGTGATGACACACGTTGATGGAAGTAGCATACGGTAATTATGCTGAGGTTAATAAAAGATTGTTTGCTACTATTCGTTTTCCTTTAAAGGAACGTATTGAATTAGCAACAGAATACAATTTATTGGGGCTATATCCCATGTAACAATAGTACAATTTCAAATATTCATAATTGTTATTCCATAGGTTATCCCATGGCTACCTCTTATGGGACAAATATGCTGGGTGAAGTTGGACTTTACGTAAATGTGGAACCAACAATTGATGTGAAAAACGAGTTCTCGGATACTTTTGAATACGTTGCTGCAAGTAAAAGTATATTAGCTTGTAAGCACTAAATTAACCTTTCTCTATTGCTAATTTGCGAACTAAGTAACGATTCATTATAGAGAAAAAAATATAAAGAATTTTTCGTATTTATAATTTATATTTTTCATTTCAACAAAATATCAAATGCTTTTACTAAAAATTTAAACATCAGTATACAGTTGTTTACAAACGGCTGCCAGAAAACGCCATTGTGAAAAAAATAATAATAATAAATTAAAAACAGGAAAAATACAACTATATATAGCAGTTTAAAACAAAAATAAATTATATATATATATATATTATGACATTTTTTGAATACTAAAAAAGGAATTTTTATAAACAAAAAAGCTCACTAATAATTTATTTTTGTGTTTGTTTTTATAGAAGTGTATGAATTTATTGCATTGAAGAAAAATATTTTTAGAAAATTTTTAGAATATTCCAACTTCAGTAAGCACTGAAGTAATTAAAAATGTCAGGTATACAATTATCAGGAAGATACCACAATATCTCTTTACTCGGAATCGCAGGATTGTCATGGTAATTAAGGTGATAATCAAACTCGTTGCTAATGTTGCAAATAAAATTATTGTCAATCTTGTAAATATTAACTGTAAAATAAATAAATATACATTTTGTAATACTTATAAAACTTTAAAATTAAAGTGTAAAATATCAAGAAAGTTTACTGTAACTACCGTCAATTTCCCATCGTTACTTTTAAATAATCGTATCATCGAAGAAACACCAACACCAAGTAAAAGTGCTAATTGTTAATTAAGTAAAAAATACAATTAAACTTTTTCTGTATATTTTTAAATTACATTTCATTTTTTTAAGAATGTTCTAAATGTTTTAGAATGTTAAATTTAAAGAAAATTTAATATTTTTTTAAATTAAAGAACTCCTGGGAAATGTTGTTTTCATGTATACAATTATTTAAGTACATCACGTAAAAACTTCACATTTGTACGAGGCATATGTCACTTTAAATTAGCGACGAATTCTAAAAATACGCAATTGATACACTTATTATTTTTGTTTTATGTAATATTTTAAAAGTTAAGTTAAAACTACAAACAAATTTTTTAAAGTTTTGACAGTAATTTAATTTTATTTTCATTTATTAAAAAGGATACTTAAGAACGGTGTTCCAAAACAAGCTGCAATTCCCATTCTTGGAAAACCTTTCCTTGCTACCGCCACATTTGAAAGGAAATCTTTTAAAATATATATACAAAAGTGTATTATTTTTATAAAATGTAAAATGTATTTTTAATTTTTTTTTAATTATTAAAAATAATAATTTACCGAGTAAAGAGTTTCCCCATGCCAAAATGGTTAAACCAATTATGGTGTCACTGAGGTTAAAAACAATTCCTACAGCCTAAAAATATTAAATTTTTATTTTGTAAAATTGTATTTGTATAGTTTATTTTAATTGTTTAAAGAATTAACTTACTTGCAACAAAATTACAATTTCGTTAGAAATGCAATAAATCCATATAACAGCAACCAAAAATCCCAAATAAGAAAATGCACAATGATATTTTGGTTGCTTATCATTTTCACTTGTGAAAAATACTATAGCAGCTAAGATCAAAGAAAACACTAAAATTATGCAAATTAGTTGAAATTTGCCTCCAATCATTGTAAGAGCATCTACAGAAAAATAAATTAAANAGAATTTTAAGTACTGTATACTCATATTTATGTTAGTAAAGAAAAACAGCATTTACTTACATCCAGTAACCATTAAAATGAACAAAGGACCAGTAATGCAGTGTAATACATTGAGATAACGACACCAATTCTGTTTTGGTTTAGTTACATCCAAAACAGGTGTGGTAATCGTAAGAAGTAACATCACAGGGCACTGGAATGGAAAGAATTGCAAATGTTAGTTTTGTCTTACTACAACAATACATAATGTCAATCCTGATGTTTATCTGGTGGATCAATAACAAAGAGCAAATAGACATGTCTTAACCATGTACTGTATAGTACAGTATAAAGGTTTAAATACTATTCCTTCAATGTTAGGTAATGGAAAATCAGAGTAAATCAAATTTTCTTTTGTAAAATTTAATTTACTTTGATACAAAGTTGTTTTTTTTTTTTTTTTAATGAAAACAACATTTGAAGAAATTTATTTTAAAAATTTATTTCTAATTCCAGGAAATGATAATTACAGTATAACTCTTATGATTAATCAATAATCAAAAGCAAATAAACATGTATAAGAATGGAGCTTTAAGTAGCATCGTATAATACTTTATAAAGAAAATTTTAAATTAAAGAAAATCAATTTTCTTTTCTAAAAAAGCATTAAAAACACCTTTTTGAAAAAAATATATATAAAAAACATCACATCTTATATTCTAAATATAGAAATTTAACTATAAAAATATTGATCTTTAGTAACAAAGAATAAATAAGCATGTCTGTATCATGTATAACAATTAAAATAAAGATTTTAAATAGTCTTTCATAATGTATTACAGGAAAACAGTGATTTAAGACCTAGAAAATCAAATTTTCCTTGTAAAAAAATTTAGTAAATAACTTTTTTTTTCGAAGGAAATTATGTGAAAAAATTCACTTTCTATGACCAAAAATCGGGAATTACCTTGCAGATCTCAAGTACACGTCGCCACCAGATAAGTTTGCGCCATCCTCTTACGTTAATAGGACAGATCTGATATAAAAAGTCCTTCACTGGGTCAACCTCTCCATCCACAGGGATCTTAACTTTCTTCTTGCTTGACGCCAAGGAAGTTTCACTTGATGTCTTCTCTAGGGATTCGATGTCAACGCTGATACTGCCTATCAGTAAATATGTCAGTTTTACTTTAAGTGGTAGAAAAATTCCATGTTTACTGTATTTTAAAGCTTTCAATACATATACTTTAGATAGAAAAATCTAAAAGATACATTTAGAAATGGAATGTAATTAATTTGATCTTCGGCATTAATTGCTAAATATATAAGTGATGATTGTTAATTTCTGAATTAATAATTAAAATATCACTGGAAATTTCATATAATAATCACAAAATACATCATTAAAATGTATTTTTAATCATTTTATCAACAATTTTTTAAATTACAGAATAGAACATNTTGCGCCATCCTCTTACGTTAATAGGACAGATCTGATATAAAAAGTCCTTCACTGGGTCAACCTCTCCATCCACAGGGATCTTAACTTTCTTCTTGCTTGACGCCAACGAAGTTTCACTTGATGTCTTCTCTAGGGATTCGATGTTAACGCTGATACTGCCTATCAGTAAATATGTCAGTTTTACTTTAAGTGGTAAAAAAATTCCATGTTTACTGTATTTTAAAGCTTTCAATACATATACTTTAGATAGAAAAATCTAAAAGATACATTTAGAAATAAAATGTAATTAATTTGATCTTCGGCATTAATTGCTAAATATATAAGTGATGATTGTTAATTTCTGAATTAATAATTAAAATATTACTGGAAATTTCATGTAATAATCACAAAATACATCATTAAATGTATTTTTAATTATTTTATCAACAATATTTTAAATTACAAAATAGAAGATATGAAATTATTTTAATTTCTTAAAAAATATTATAAAAATCGATAAATGTATGATATATTTTTATAATTATAATCTTTAAATATTTAAAAAATAAAATTAAAAGCATTTTACCACATGTAGGAAGATAAAGTGTTAAACACAGGGGGAAGAGCACTCTTAGAATTTATTGATAATAACCAACTAATAATTCTAAATGGTAGAATGAGAGGTGACACCCCTGCAGAAATTACTTTTGTCTCTCCAAGTGGGAAATCTATAGTAGATTACATTATCTGCTCAGAAGAAATGATAAATTGTTGTAACTATTTGAAGGTTCTAGAAAACGACATTGCAGATCATTTTCCTATTCAGTTAGAGTTAACAATATATGAGAAAATAAGTAATAATATATATAATTGTGAACAGAGTCATTCTATTAATCTGGAATTAAGACCATCATATAATAAACAAAAAATCTTGAATAAATTTGATGATATGATTGGAGAGATGTTATCATTGGAAAAAGAAAATGATCCAATAGAAAATTATCGGAGTATTATAACAAAATTAGAGGAATATAGATACAAAAATTGTATACAACAAAATGGTAAAATATTCAAATGTGAATGGTACGATAGTACATGTTATGGCTATAAAATTAAAAAACAAAAGTGTTTACAAATCTTTAGAAGAACAAATACCAGTAAAGCACTAATGAATTATTTAAAATATAAAAAAATGTATAACAATCTAATTAAAGCCAAGAAAAAATTATATTTTTCAAAAATCAGTAAGAAACTATCAGAAGCTAATGATTCGAGAGTTTTCTGGAAAATAATTAATAGTTTTCGTAAAAGAAAGTTAGGATTGGAAAAACAGACTAAAGTAGAATATAACATTTGGCTTAAATACTACAATAAATTCTCTGAGAACTATCAGAAAAATGTTTGTAAAAAATATATAGGAACTAAAACAAGACCAGAAATTCAGCAAGATGAGATAATCAAGATAGAAGAAGTACAGGATTGTATCAAAAATCTTAAAGACAAATCAACTCCAGGATCGGACATAATACCAAATTCAATCATTAAAATGTTGCCAATAGAAATCATAAGATATTTAACTAGACAATTTAATCAATTCTATAGTAATAGTATAATACCGGAAAAATGGAACGAAGTTATTTTTACTATGATATTTAAACAAGGGAACAAACAAGAACCAACCAATTACAGACCAATAGCCCTTCTGTCCTGTCTACGTAAAGTATTTACTGGAGTATTAGCTGACAAATTTAATTACTGGACAGCGGCGAATAATTATAGAAATAATACACAATTTGCATTTGTAGAAGGGGGAGGTACTCAGACAGCCCTCTTTGTATTGCTGTCATTAATTCAAATCCAGTTGCTCAAAAAAAGACATAAAGTGTTTGCCCTGTTTTTGGATCTTGAAAAAGCATACGATATGATTAGTATTACCGATCTACAGAGTAAAATGAAGAGATACAAGGCAAAAGAACTCTTGATAAATATGATAGGATTGTTATTCGGAAAATACAAAACAATTATCAAACAGGATACTAATATCTGGACACCATTCATTACTTACAGAGGTTTACTACAAGGTGATCCGTTATCCCCATATCTTTTCAATTTTTACCTATTTGATCTAAATGAATG
>NW_019384429.1:483658-521861 GCF_000671375.1 Centruroides sculpturatus | reverse complement strand
AAAAAAGAACGCTGTAGAAAAAAGTTCAAGATATAGTTAAATATTTATAAAATTTCCACTTTAAACTTTTTATATTTTATATTATTTACATAGATTTGAACTTACAAGTAAGAACTACACCAGTTGCTTCAGGATCATCTTCCCTTTTAATATTTCCGAAATTAATGGATGAGAAAGATGCTACTGGTGCTAATTTGCTAGATTTTTCTTGTGAAGAAGCTTCTGAAAATTTTTTATGAACATTGTAAAATAGTTTCTTGACATAAATATCATTAGAAATGAAAAAAAATACACATTGACCCTTACAAACAACTGACCTTTGTGACATTAGGGCTTAATTACCTGTACCGTTACTCCCACATTCAGCAAGTTAAACTGCACGGTCACAGTTAGAAGTAGAAGATCTATAAAGACGAAACGAAATCTAAAAGTAAAAGTGAATGCAGGGAGCATATATCCCATTTTTCGAAAAGGAGAAAGCGCATTTCAAAAGAATTCTTTTCAGGTTATTTTTTTGGAATTCTGTTTTTATATACGTTTAAATAAAAAATTAATTTATAATAACCCATTAATCAATTAAAGCTTTAATTAATTACGTAAAATTCTGCAAATTTTTTAATAGTATCGAATATGTTTCAACGGAGTTCATTCTCAATATGTTGATAATCTATTTACAGTGATAGCTCGGTTTTCGTCGATAATCAGTCCGCGAAATCCGAAAACGACGAAAAACGAGGCAATTATTTTTATACAATTTCATTTAAATTCAATTAATTCGTTCTAGATACTCCAAAAACATACCAAAAACACATTTTATAAAGAATAAATATAGTGTTTAATACTTAAAACAATAAGAAATTAATATAAAATAAATACAGGCCCTAAATAATATGTTTTTGAATGATTCAAATTCATTAATAAGTGTTCGACATCTTAATTGTTTGCGATCTCTGTATCGTTCGCACATTCACGCTTTTCGCTACATTAGCCTCCTTTATTGCTTCCTTTTTCGCCGCAATGGAACATGTCCTGGATTGCGACTTCACGTATATGCGGCCGATTTCAGCAATCTTAATGCTGTTCTCGTATTTTTCAATAGTTTCCCTCTTCAACTCGAAAGTATTCCTGGCTTTCTTCTTCTAAGGACTGATGGCTTTGGAAACTTTCTTTGTTCGCAAGATGGAGCTAAAAAGGAAAGGAAAGCAATGGAATTGCTTGGCTTGACGCGCGGGGTAATGCTCAAACATCGAGAAACAACGCCACACTGAGCAGGAAGACTCGTGGATCGCCCTTTGTTTTCGAAATATTAGCAGAAAGTTCACTTTGGCACGCCAGCGAGATCCGAGGCAAGCTACGAAAACCGAGACAAATTTTCCGCCGAAAAAATCGACGATAACCGAAGAAAACGAAAACAGAAATTACTGTATCTCTAATACTTTTGTAAGCAAACTTTAATTAATCATTGTTCTATTATCTGGATTTAATTCTTCAGGACGTTCATTAAATTTACTAATATTGATATATATACAAACACATTCTCAATTAATTTCAATAACAGTATATTTTTACTCACTTCCATCAAATTAAATATGTCAATAACATAATATTTACTAATTAAAAATGCATAATATAAAAGGAAAGATCAAGGAAAAAAAAGAAAGGAAGTCAAAGAATAAACAATACCATAAGAAGAATGAAGAAAATGAACTAGACAATTATAGTTTTACTTAAATGATACTTGTTTCATTTTATAACTTGTGATCAAATCATTCACCCAAACCTAATACAGCTATAAACAACTAACCTTTTGATTAAAAAGGTCAATCCAAATACCAAGTTTTATTATTTTAATTTAAAAAGCACAGATTTGGTTCATTTGANTTTCTTCTTCTAAGGACTGATGGCTTTGGAAACTTTCTTTGTTCGCAAGATGGAGCTAAAAAGGAAAGGAAAGCAATGGAATTGCTTGGCTTGACGCGCGGGGTATAACTTGTCAAACATTGACATGTCTAAGTATATGAGTGTTCTATATGTATGTTTGACTTCTGCACCTTTTATACGTAAGATATGTTCAAAGCAATTTACAATAATAAAACTTTCAGGTACACAATACAATTTATAATTAATAACATAATTATGTTTTAATAGAATTAAAAGATACAGCAACATTCTGAGACATCTTCAAAGTTTTCGAAATGACAAAAAGTGCAGGACATAAGCTATAGGAAAAAAATAACAATTGATTCAATAAAATAAACAAATTTTTTAGTAAATATTAGAAATTATTTGAAATGTAACAAAGTCTTATATAAAATAGCTAGAAGCTATACACATGTTAGAAACTTTTATGGATAAATTTTATCGCGAGTTCTGCTCTATGTATTTCTAGTGATGACAACGACTATATACTAAACCTGTATACAAGTCGAAATCTCACAGTTTTACGATTTTAAAACAACAAATGGTTCACTTGAGGATGTAAAAAGATTTTATGTTTGTAAATCTGACGTTGTCATCTTCAATGTTATATTGGTTGTTAGTTTAACATTAGGGGTATAAAACAGAATATCTACTCACAAGTCATTTGCTGTCATCCCTAGACCAATGAATAACAACAATAGCCATAAAACCTGATGGAAAAGAGAAAAAATATGTTACTAAAATTATTATATTACTTGTAATTTATTGGTTTCTATAAAATCGAATTTAAATATAGCCTATTTATTTCCTATAGAAACAAACAAAAGATCACAAATTAAAATGTTCAATTGTGATTTATAAGTATAACACAATCAAAATTTTGATTCAGTTTCTAATTGCATTTTGTTAAAAACATGCAGATTTTTAATTGTTTTTATGTAATAAACACAATTATATTTTTAAAATGGTGCCTTTAAATTCCGTTTTATTAATAATTATTATTGATTGAATTTTCAATAAAAAATAATGATGATACTAGTACTATGTAGGACCTTGGCCTTCGACAATCGTAGCCCAATCCTGACGATCTTTTGCACGTTTCCTCCAATCACCGATTCTTGTCTTCCTCAAATCATTCTCCTCATCATAGCCATTGCTTCCGTGGTCTTCTTCTACATCTCCTGCCACACGGATTTCCTCTATAGATCTTGGCAGCTCTATCATCTGACGTTCGCTCAACATGCCCTAACCATCTAAGTCTGTTACTCTTTATTTCCACAACTATATCAGTATAACCATACAGTTCTACCAATTCATTGTTTTTCCGCATACTGTATTGCCCCGCCTCACACACTGCTCGAAATAACTTCCGTAGAATTTTCTCTCCCATCTTTTCAAGAGTTTCTCCACAGCCAGTCATTGTCCATGTTTCCGAACCATACATCACTATTGGTCTAATAACTGTGCGATAAACAGGCACCTTCAATCTTCTACACAGGCTATGATATTTAAGAATTCTAATCAGAGCGCAGTAAGCTCTATTTCCTCTGCAATCCTTACCTTTAACTCTTAAGTTGTTATCACTAGTTACCAGTACTCCCAGGTACTTTAATTTCTCACATCTCACATAGTTGACACCGTTTAACTTGATGTATTTGTCTTCCCTAACAGCAACTTTCCTAGACAAAAACAAAGTACTACGTTTTACTGTGGTTCACACAAAGCCTCAATTCTTCCGCCTCACTTTCCAATCTACGAAATCTTTCCTCTGACTTTCCCAGGCTACGGGACGGGATACCAACATCATCGGCATAAGGTAAACTTTGGTTAACACAGTTGAACAGATTGCCAGTTTGCAAATTGCCCTCCACTCCACTCCATCTCATCACTCTCACCAGAACTACGTTAAACAGCAGTGTGGATAACACATCACTCTGCCGTAAACCTTGATTAATTTCAACTACTATAGTAAAATTTCCCTCTACTTTGACTTGGCATTTTGTGCTGGCGAGAGTCATTTGCACCAATCTGATTAATTTACATGGAAACTTCATATCTATCAACATCTGGTACAAGGACCTCCTTTTCTCACTATCGTAAATCCATATAGAGTTGGTGAACATCCATATTAAACTCATAGCACTTTTCCATTATTTGCTTTATAGTGAAGATGTGATTCATCGTTGATCTACCTTGCCTAAATCCATAATGGTAGTCACCCAGTCTCTCTCTCTTCTACTAGTGGAGTGCGCTTCCTTTCCATGACTTTAGCTAAGACATTATACACAGTACTAAGTAAAGATATACCACGATAGTTTTTGAATATTGCTCTCTTCCCCTTCTTATGAATCGGGCACACAACAGCCAGCCCTCCACTGGTCGGGCATCTCTTCCTTTTCCCATACTTCTAATATCAACTGGTGAACAAGCAGTGTCAACAGTTCACTCCCCCGTACTAAATCATCTCTGCTGCAATATTATCACTCTCTGGTGCCCTATTATTCTTCAGGCTCTTAATTTCCAGTCTAACTTCCTCTCCGTTGACGTGGGTATTTGTATTACATCACAGACAGCAATCACCCACTGTCGCTCGTACTCAGTTTCATCTTGTTCTGGTATTATAGTTTCTGCAGTAGCGTTCAACAGTTCACTAACATAGTCAGGCCACCGATCCAGGATCTGTTCTTCTCCCCCTATAAGATTTCCATTTTTATCTCTGCAAAACACGGCATGAAGTTGAAAACCCTACTTCTGTTCCTGTATTCTTTTATAGAACTTCCTTACTTCCTGGTCACTGTATTCTTCCTCCAACTCCGCAATCCATTTCTTCTCTCTCTTTTCTTTATTCTACAGAATTCGTCTGCCTCTTGCATACATTTTTTTATACAGTAGAGCGTCGATTTTCCGAAATTCAATCATCCAAAACGTCAATCATCCGAAAGAATTCCAGTCGGCAAATTTAAATTTTCGCCAGTGCTGTGGCGCTTCAATCTTTGGCTATGTCTTGGGCTACTCAAATATTTTACGTTTTTGATACTAAATTAACATCTGAAGTATAATTTTTTNTATTTAGTAATATTTAATAATAAAATAACTAATGATAAAATAATTCTTAACACAGTTAATAGTATAAATAATGATATTAAATTTGATATAGAATTGGAAAAAGATAATAAAATTAATTTTCTTGATATAACAATAAATAATGAAACAGATAAATTTACGTTTAATACTTATAAAAAACCATCCAATGTAAATAAAACAATAAACTATCACTCTAGCATTCCACAGACAGTAAAAAAGAATACATATATAATGGAATTAAAAAATATATATACAAGAACCACCAACGAAAATGACCGAAAAATTGAATTAAAAGAATTAGAACAGAAATTCATTTTAAATAGTTATCCCAAGAAAACTTTGATGATATGGAAAACACAATATGATAAAAATAGGTTTAATACAAAAATTAAAAAAGACAAAACATATAAACCCTTCCCATACATTGATAATATTTTTAATAATTGTAATAAAAATCTTAAAAAAGAGAATGTGGCATTGGCCCCAGCTTTGACCAACAAAATCTCACAGAATGTTCATATTAATAGATCAAAAACAGACAAATTTAATAATGATGTATTGAAGAAAACTGGTGTTGTATATAAAATCAATTGTAATTGCCAAAACCCGAAATATTATATAGGTGAAACTGGTCGTACATTAGAGACACGTATTAAAGAACACGAAGCTGCCATTAGATTAAATTATAACAACTCTCCCTGGTATAACCATATTAAAAATAGTAAATGTAAAATTGATAGAAATAATATTAAAATCTTACACACAGAAAAAAATATATATAAAAGAAAATTCAAAGAACATATTGAAATAATAAAAAATAAAAACAATAATTTAATAAATATCTCTAATGGCATGCAAATAGAACAACAGTGGTACGACATCATAGAGGGCGTGGCAATAGACCAATAAAAAATTTTTTTGTGATACTTAACACTAAAAGAATAATTGTTAGCTTACATGTTGGAGATGGACATAGGCTACATTTTACTGCGAGAAAATATCTAATTCCCACGAGTAAGATCTGACTGAACACATGAGACACCAAGAATTCTCATTTCCTATGATCTCTTGTAACAGAATTTGCATCTTCCCAATTAATATTTCAGAGATCACCCTTAAATTATTGCCCCAAGTTTGGCTTGCGATCGTTTGGCAATTTAGTATGTATACTATTCGGGCTTTGTGTTGTTATTTATATTTATTTTGTTTGTACAAAATAAAAAAATAATTTTTAACGATGCAATAGTCTTTGTTAGGCTTAACATCGACGAAAATTCAACACGAAGCGACACGCAAAGGATAAAAATTTTAACATCGGATACGTTAAACTATTTTTTCGTACATAAATCGGTTATCCGAAATATCAGTTATACGAACAACCCCAGTCCCCAATTGATTCGGAAAATCGACGCTCTACTGTAATTACATAATACGAAAGCTCTGTTACGTTCCTTAACTAGTTACTACATATATAACACGTTACGTTATACAGATAGTTTTCTGATGAAGATCCAAAGATGAAATTTTACGCTGAAAGTGAACATGCTAAAATCTAGCTATTGTTTACTATTGTTTATGACGTTCTATATTACATAAATATACCGTTTTGAGATGATAATAAATTTGAAAAATTAGTACACTTACACTAAGTCCAACAGCAATTCTGTCACCTTCATTTCCAAAAGAACAGTACATATAAGCGGTGTAATCTATATAACCAAGAGTGCTTCTACAATCAAGTGTCCTTCTCACAAAGTTACAACGTTGATTCTCATCTATACCATTCACGGCACGACACTACAAGTAAAATTAAATTCAAATATATACAATTATACATTCTGTAAATTTATTTAATAATAAAAAAAAATGTTTAAAGCAATTTACTTTGTGTAATTGCACACGAGCAGACAAACCGGCAAACAATATAATTTAAATAGCCTACTGATAAACGCAGATAAAAGTAAATTATATTTGAATAAATTAAAGTCGTAAATATATGTATTAAAAAATAAATTATAAAGAAAAAAACATACATTTATAACAAGACGATTTTTCAAATGGAGTGCGTATAAAACCGAAAATCTCGAAAATAAATCAAGAAAAAATAGTATTTGATATAAGCGAATGGATAAAAATTTTTCTTTAGAGATGTATCTGATATCTCATCATTAGCTACATTCCTGTAAGAGTTATTGAATGTCTTTCTTTGCCAAGTATTTTGTACCACAGTGAAGACATACGATGCTCAATGTCAATCTGTCACCAAACCATTAGTCTTCTACTGTCTTGTAAAAGTCGCTTTTCTGACTATAACAGAAAGAGAAGTAGGAAAACTTATTTTATTGGTTTTGATAGAAAGGTTATAGAGTACTTCAACTGTAGTAGATATCCTATCAATCAAAGGTATACTCTATTACTTTACTTACGTATTTTAATGTAAAGGTTTAAGATTATATAAAGAAAAGTTTTGTTATAGGTTACTTTTGGTTAGAAGAAAAGTCAAAAATAAGGTTTTTGAGAAATAAAATATATTATATGGTACACAGTGGTACACAGAAGATAGAATGTATTGATACTTCTCTAAGAATCAAACTTATTTATAATTTTAATAAATAGCGTATTCTAGACATAATAATTTGTTAAAACATGCACTCTTCCTGTGACTCAGACCTAGTAAGTATATAGATGACTATGCTGGGATCCTCCACCACTTGTTAGTGTTTTGTGATTTTATCACTCAGCTACTTTAGAGCAGATACTTTCTGATTGTAAAGGTTCCAAATCATTCATTACTAATCTTAAATAATTAATATTTATTTCACTACTAATAAAATTCTAATATAAGAGATACACTTAATACGTTTCTCAACACCTAGTCTAAAGTCAATTTCTTTTCACACAGAGATGTTAGGTGAGTGTACTAAAAATGTGTTCGATCAAAGATGATACAGGAAATGAGAAAAGAAGCTTAATATCTAAATTAATATTTAATTTCACTGCTCAATCGAAGCCTATGTAATGTATGAATATAAGAATATAACATTCTCACATTTCATAAGACCACAACTGACCACTAGTAGTGGTTTCGCCACTACTAGTTGATTGGTTACATGGAGTTTTTTAAGTATTCTTCGTGTGTTTAGCATCTGAGCCAGTTTTCTCTGAATGTGCTCCCAGGAGGCATCTTTTAGACACACCGTCCATGCATTGCGATGCCTTGTTCCATTAATCTAATCATCCTTACATTGCATAAGCACTACTGGAAAACGAACTAGGACAGATTACTATGAATGCCTTTCTGCTAGATATTTACCACTTAGCACCCATTTACCCAATCCCATTGTTCTTATATGATACCATTCACTTCGAGAGACTTGGACCGCATCAGTTACGTAGGTATAATTTTGAGGCTCCTGAAAAACTTTTGCTGAAATCAAAATTATAATTATAAGAAATTGCTATCTACAAAACCATATATTGTTAAAAGTAAATTTACCAATTACTTTATGATAGTGTTTGCAGTTATATTAGTCAAAATAATATTTAACAGCCACATAATACTTTGCTAAATTCTCGGAAAAGTGTTCTTGTGAAATCATCTTTTAAATAATTTAACCTTTTACATTGAAAAACTTAAGAAAATGAAAAATTTGTCATATGTCAGCAAAATATTTCATTGATTTTCAAATTTTTACGATATTTAGTTTTATAGAATGCATATACTAAAAAATATTGTTCAGCTTTATTAAATTGTTTGAAAAGGTGTTTTATTTCGTTTAATTGAATAGCACAACGTAACACATGGGCAATCTGCCAAAGAATGCTTTGGGCAGATTTATGTATGAGAAACTGTCCGCTGTGTTAACTGTCTAACACTTAAACAGCGAATATTTCCAGTGTTGTTTAAGTGTTAAACACTTAAAGACTTGAGATAATTTCATCGTGTAGCTTTCAAGAATTATTATTTAATTAAAAATTTTAATTATTATTATAACAAAAATCAAGAATTACTTTGTGTCTTGTTCATTTCCTGGTAAATTTTAGTGCAACAACGAAACCTGAACTATAACGAAAATTAAATCGTGTGTACCTAACATATCTAGAGCCATTGGTATTCGTTGGTCGGGCAAAAAATAAACTCAACAAAAATTGATTATTAGATTCTTTCGTACTTCTAACCTTTTTCTTATATTATATTCTAATATTTTATTTATATAATTACTAATGTTATCTTACGTAACGTCTTAAAACACCAAGTGATTAAACACCTGAGGTATCATTATGAAATCAAACTTTATCAGGAAGCTATGAAAGTGCTTGATACATGTGGTATAATTTATATATATAAATGAGAATGTTAGTTTGTAAGTTCGTTTGTTAGCTATACATTCCTATGCCGTTCTACCAATTGCTACGAAACTCGGCAATTACATTAGAATGCTTTTAACTGAGATAATTTCGTACATCTCATCCCATAATATCAATTGGATTTATATAAATCAATTAACTTCTATCTACATTCGATTTGCTGATTTATACGTAGTGCCAATATATGGCGCTATCTGTAACTGAGCAAATCAAGGCCTATAAACATACGGTCAGAACACGATACTGTTATGCATCGCGGCAGTGGCCATGTTGAGTCTTTTTCGGTGTGTACTGTGTTTCTAGATGGATGCTGATTGTTTGTTTCTTTCGATTTCAATTAGATGGATATGTTGTTGTGTTATGCCACGGTGTTATTCCATGGTTGTGGGATATCTGAAAGATCGTGTCTATAGAGGAGGTATACGAACTCTGCCTGAATTAAAAGCAAGCATAACACGCCATATTGCTGCAATTTCTCAAGAAACTTTTCGAGCTACTGTTGAACACGCTATAAGGCGCTTTGAACATGTAATTGCCGCAAATGGACTGCACATTGAACAAATGTCGTAAATAAAAATATTTTGCATGTTTCTATTTTGTGTTTCATGTTCTTCATGCACCATTTTTTCCCCTAATGGTAAAAATTTAAACTAAATATTTTTCTGCTTTTTCCTTTTTTTTCCATGGTCCATATAACGTATATACCAGGTTTCATCAAAATACATCAAAGAGAATAGGCTCTATACAGTTGTAATTATAGCAACTTTAATTATAACCACCCTGTACATAGAGATAAATATAATTTTATATTTAAGAAATTTGTGTGATTATATTAAAAATTTAATATTTTATTCCCATAAATATCGTTGCCATCTGCGGCAATGAGAACGTCAAAGCATTTCGTAAATCATTCGTTAAGATGAAAAATTTAATATGCCAAATGTTAAATACACATTAAATTACACCATTCCTCTTTATTAACATGTTTAATTTTAATTAAACAGAAGTTATTTAAACTACACGCGCAGCACCGCGGCGTAACGCATGTACTTTAATGACAGGTTTTTAAAATTGTTAGCATCTTTTTAATGTTAACAACTATAAATCCTGTGTAAAACAAAAGGCCAGAATTTTCCGTTTTATACAGGAGATTTCCAGCAAAAGATTCTGCTTTACTCAGAAGCAATTTTTACGCGACATTCTCTTTTGTTTCCGCATTAAACAGGTTTCCGGCTTATAATAGTATTTTATATAGAAAATTATATTGTTCCGAGGTTGGTTTTCCATTTAGGCAGGTTTCTGTTTAATAGACAGGTTTTAGACAGGTTTTACAGTACAAATCAGCATTATAAATTCTAAAAATTATCTGAAATACAATTTATAATGATTATAAAGTCTATTTTTTTACATTTTTTAAATTTTTATTGCAGCTTATTTATTAATTTAAAATTGATTTATGTTTTTATTCTTATTTTAATACGATAAAACAGCAGTTTTTAATGCTGACTTTTGCTTATGAAGTTAAAATCATCAATCTGAATATTGTTTTTTCTTCTTTTTTTTAAATTTCATGCTGATGATTTTAACTTCATCAGCAAATAAACTTTTAGTTTCTTTTTCTTTCTTTTTTTTAAATAAAATAAAATTTGAATTAAAAATACTAATTAATTTTACTAAATTAATAATACTAAAAATATTTTAATTCAAATAAAATTTGAATTAAAATATTTTAATTTTATTACTTCTTATTAGTTTATTATCATAAACAAAATTTTAATTAAAATATTTTAAAATAATTAAAAACATATAATAATAAATATTTAATTTAATTTTAAAACATTAATATTAAAAAATGTTTTTTTTTTTAATTTCATTTAATTGTTTTAGTAGAAGTTTAGAAGTTTTGGTAAATTATGTATACAGTATATATAATATATAATATGTGTACAATATATACATAAACTATCTAAAATTCTATTTATTATCCTGTATATGTAGTATATAATAATTTCACATACATTAACTATATATTAAATAAATTATACACTAATTTATATAAATAAATAATTAACTTATATATGCAGTAATATCTTGGTTTTCTTCGAAACGCCGACGATATCCGAGGTAATAGACGAAAACCGAAACAAATTTTTCGTTTACAAAATTAGTAGCCAGGTCACGCTGCTAATTTCGCAAAAACAAATAATTCGGCAGTTCGTTTAATAATCAGTTTTATGAAGAAAAACTTCATATTTGCATACTTCGTACTCGTTTGTATCCTTGTCCAATTTGCACAGCTTGGCATAATGCAGTTATTGAAGACTACTGGGTTTCGATAAAAATTAAGACAGCATCGGCGCAATTATTCAAGATATTACAGTTATTGACTAGTAAAGAATTTTCAGAGTCCTGCCACAAATAGGCTATCAATACATATTGATTATTAACAATCTGTGACATGCCATAATAATATGTAAAAATTTTAAAAACTAATAAACAGGATAAAAATTAATAAATAAAAACGTATTATGTCAGTTTATGAGTTAATTATACCTTCTATTTGCATAAATGTCCTCAACCTTAACACAAAATAAGAAAAGGGTGACTTTTTTAAGAACTTTGCAAGATTTTCCGGGATAAGACGATCCCGAGATCCCGTTAGAGAAACCCTAGTAAATTCCATGTCAAATGTTCATTTATTCTTTACATTAGTCTTTTATATTCATTTTATATTAATTTCTTATTGTTTTTAATATTAAACACTATATTTATTCCTATAAAATGTGTTTTTGGTATGTATTTTACAGTGTCTAGAACGAATTAATTAAATTTACATTGATTCATTCGAAAATAATTGTCTCGGTTTTCGTAGGTTTCAAATTTTGCCGAGTGTTTTCGGACAGATTATCGACGAAAACCGCGGTATTACTGTATATATATATATATTAATATTTATGATGCGTTTATATAATATAAAAATTAAAAACATGTTTGTAAAAAGCTTACCGTTTCAGTAGTGTTATTCATGTTTAATTTTCTATATGCATGTGTAAGGTTTTTGTATAGACAGTCTATATATAGTAATCTCTCGATTGACGCAATTGTGTTTTTTGTAATAACGCCGTTTAAAAATTGATAACAAGTTTCAAATAGTGTAGTGTTATTTCTAGAATAGATTTATTTACTTTTATTAGAGTAGATTTTTTACAGCTATCAGCACACACTTGGCATGCTACCTGAATGACGAAGCACAGGTAAAAATGATATTGACTCTGGCCGAATTTACTGTCAAATTTTTCTATGGCTCACCATTGGCCAAGCGGTTCTGTTCTCTGAAAACTGTGAGTTCGGTCGTGGGTTCGCGCCTCGCCACGACGGGCTGGCCACGTGGAGTTTTCCGGGTTTTCTACACGTCTGTAACGCCTGAATAGGGGCCAGTTATACTTAAAAAGACTTCCCAGAAGGCATTCCCGTAGGCCAGGGCTTCTTAAACTATTTTATTCACGACCGCATTTATGATTGTGACTTTTTTCGCGACCCTCAAATATAAAATAAAGATATATACAAATTTGCAAAAACAATAATGGTGTACTACCACAGTTCACTCTTGTGTTACAATGGAACACAGACAACTGAATACACTGATAAGCGACAACACTACACTAGTTCACACTACAATCAGTGTTGCTGAATTGTTGTCTCGCTGCACCAGAAGTGCCACAAAGCGCAACTCACGAAACCTATGACACAAAGCGTGCCATTTTCAAACTCTCATAAATTATTTTCAATATTTTGCATTAAAATCTCGCGACCCCAAGATTTCGCTAAACGATCTCAAACGGGGTCACGACCCACAGTTTAAGAAGCCCTGCCCTAGGCAGATCGTCCAAGTGTTGCGTTGCCATAACTTAACAAAACAAACAAACAAACAAACAAACAAATTTCTCTAAACTGTTCTTATGGGAAATTGACAGGTATGACATAATTTTGTCCATATTTTGAGAAATTGTATTATCTTTTGTCAATATTGGTACATAAGGAAGTGACATCATCACAACTTTGCTTACTTTTTAATTGGAACAGAATTCTAAGTTTCCTGTTTATTATAAATTTACTAAAAGCACAAGTACCAATTCCAATAATCCGGGACTCATTTAGCACCCAAAAAATTTTAAGTAGTGTCGTGTCCCGTAAAGTTAAAGTATAAAAATAATTTTTATAAATTTAAGGCCGCATGGATTGCCTCTTAGAGTAAGTCCTCCTTAAAGGTGGCACCCTATGGCTACAAGTCATACCACAATTCTTGCCCAGAGCTGCGGGTTATCCGAATGACAGTTCTACAGAATTCACTTAAATAGTGTATATACCAGCGATTCGAGACATATATTATATCCTGTTTACTAGAGGTACCAGATTTAAACTGTATCGGATTAACAAGGATTTCATTAACCAAGATCACACGAGACTCTATGGCCGAGGAAGTTGAGGCATCAACCTATCGTTATGAGAGATCCAGGATTTGGATTAGCAGTTGCAAACATTTTTCATTTTTTATTCCATGTGCTCGATTAATCATTGCTCATTGTAGGCTCCGTCGAACCCGTGATGGCTATGGTAAAAATTCCTTTAGTGTCCTCGGGGCAAAAAGATTAAAGTTAAACATGATAAAATTTTTAAAAAATTCATCCNTCACTTGATGTCTTCTCTAGGGATTCCATGTCAACGCTGATACTGCCTATCAGTAAATATGTCAGTTTTACTTTAAGTGGTAGAAAAATTCCATGTTTACTGTATTTTAAAGCTTTTAATACATATACTTTAGATACAAAAATCTAAAAGATACGTTTAAAAATTGAATATAATTAATTTGAACTTCGGCATTAATTGCTAAATATGTAAGTGATGATTGTTAATTTCTGAATTAATAATTAAAATATCACTGGAAATTTTATATAATAATCACAAAATACATCATTTAAATGTATTTTTAATCATTTTATCAACAATATTTTAAATTACAGAATAGAACATATGAAATTATTTTAATTTCTTAAAAAATATTATCAAAATCGATAAATGTATATTTTTATAAATATAATCTTTAAATATTTAAAAAATAAAATTAAAAGTATTCTATTACATGTAGGACGACACCCAGTTATTTCTGGTGGTGTTGTAGTGACAAAAATTCCAGATTCTTGTTCTGGTGAAATGGGTTGAGAATGTTGTGGATTATCCCAAAAATCATTAAGATAAAAGAACGCTGTAAAGAAAAGTTCAAGATATAGTTAAACATTTATAAAATTTCCGCTTTAAACTTTTTATATTATATATTATTTATATAGACTTGAACTTACAAGTAAGAACTACACCAGCTGCTTCAGGATCATCTTCCCTTTTGGNATTATCCCAAAAATCATTAAGAAAAAAGAACGCTGTAGAAAAATGTTCAAAATATAGTTAAATATTTATAAAATTTCCGCTTTAAACTTTTTATACTTTATATTGTTTATATAGACTTGAACTTACAGGTAAGAACTACACCAGCTGCTTCAGGATCATCTTCCCTTTTGGCTTTTCCAAAATTAATGGATGAGAAAGATGCTACTGGTGCTAATTTACTAGATTTTTCTTGTGCAGACACTTCTGAAAGATTTTTACGAACATTGTAAAATGGTTTCTTAACATAAATATCATCAGAAATGCAAAGAAATACACATTGACCCTTACAAACAACTGACCTTTGTGACATTAGGGCTTAATTACCTGTACCGTTACTCCCACATTCAGCAAGTTAAACTGCACGGTCACAGTTAGAAGTAGAAGATCTATAAAGACGAAACGAAATCTAAAAGTAAGAGTGAATGCAGGGAGCATATATCCCATTTTTCGAAAAAGAGCAAGCGCACTTCAAAAGAATTCTTTTCAAATTATTTTTTTGGAATTCTGTTTTTATATGTTTAAATAAAAAATTTATATTTAATAACCCATTAATCAATTAAATCTTTAAATATAATAATTAATTACGTAAAATTCTGCATACTTTTTTAATAGTTTCAAATATATTTGAACGAAGTTCATTATCAATACGTTGATAATGTAATTTCAGTCATAGCTCGGTTTTCGTCGATAATCAGTCCGCGAAATCCGAAAACGACGAAAAACGAGGCAATTGCTTTTATACAATTTCATGTAAATTCAATTAATTCGTTTTAGATACTCCAAAATACATACCAAAAACACATTTTATAGAGAATAAATATAGCGTTTAATACTAAAAACAATAAGAAATTAATATAAAATAAATATAAAAGATTAATGTAAAGAATAAATGAACATTTAACGTGGCATTTCCCATGATGCAGCTAAAAGGAAAGCAATGGAATTGCGTGTATTCAAAATCTCAGCATCAATCTAGTGCAATGCTGCTGGAAGTATCGCAATTGCTGGCTTTTTCTGGAGAACACAAACGCTGATATCCAGGAATTTTGGGAGAGGAAAAACAATAAAAATGGAGAATGATGTAGACTTCCACATTATGTTAAATTTATTTTTGAACTTATTTAATGAGAACAGCTTAATGAGAAATGAATATTTCAAAAAGAGAAATAGAGATAAAAATTTTTTAAATTTCTGTAGGTGTTTAAATAATTAAATCAATCCTAGATTACATTTTAACAACAAAAAAATTATGTGAAGTCTTACATAAATATACTAGTGTATTAAAATATTTTATTAATGTACTAACTGAATATTAATTTATTCAGGGTTTATTCATCAACAAATAAATAAAATTCTAAACTGTCAACACAAAATAGAGCTCTTACGATCATCATTGTGACTGCCATCTTGTTTGCTGGTGTATCGAGCACCAAAAAAGATGCTTGCAGCAATCAGAAGTTATCTGAGATTTTGAACAGAGGTGCTGGTTGCATGCTGAGATTTTGAATACGCCTATTGTTTTGGCTAGATGCATGGGGTAATGCTCACACAACAAGAAACATCACACTGAGCAGGAAAACGCGTGGTTTCTCAAAATTAGCAGTGAGGATACATGGAAATGTCAACGATATCCAAGGCAACTAATGAAAACCAATATAAATTTTTTGTGAAAAAAATTGACAATAACCGAAGTCAATGAAACCTGAAGTATTACTGTAAAGTAATAAAATAGAATGATGAAGTAAAATAAGTGCACTGTTAANTTATACGTGTTTTGGAAATGTTGAGTGGAATTAGTCTAGAATCGGTTAATTTTATAGAAGAAAATCTTTCAAACAGCCTTAGTCCGTAAAGTTCACACCTATCGGGCTGCGATTGGCTCATGTATTTAATCATTCCTACAACGTAAAATTCGATTAGCGTGGAACGTATCTAAGCGTTATAGGGGGGTCTACCGTATGGTTTTTGAAGGCTTTTGTACAAAAAGTCAGAAAGTAAGCTTAGAGAAAATTGGGTGGTAATACAGAATCTTACTTTATATTTTCAAAAAAAATGCTTTAATGTAGACAAAAACAAATAGGAAAGTACAAAGAATGTTAAATAATTACAAAATTATCTACTCAAATGTATTTTATTGCAAAAATGCTTTTGTAATAGAAAAATATGACCTCCATCAACGATATATATTCAAGCAGCTCTTTTTCGATATTCTCAGGAAGAATTGACTTTCTACCTAGTGTCTTTTTGACAAATTGCTCAGAACGAATGTCTGCTTGCAAAGAGAGAGTTCGGAGAAGTCCTGTTCCATATTACTGTAAAAGCACCAACGGGGTCCGTATTTCACGCATCGCCATCTTGAATTAACTTATGTCTGTTAAGACCAAAATTTAAAAAACATGAACATCACACAGATTAATATGTACCCATAAGTCTCTGGAACGGAATACATGCACCAGCGAATCTACAACTACACGATTTATATTTTAAAAATAATTAAATTCACTTAGCATTCAAAAATTGCGAATTTTGAAAAAAACAAATTTGCTGATTAAATACGGACAACTGTTTAACTGAAGTAAAACGGTTTTTTCCCCTGCTATGGATGTCTGCCTAGTTCAGTTCATCCACAGTCCGCTACAGTTCGCCTTTATTATCAGTTCGAAATGGGGTGGTTCCATAATACCCGCAGTGTTCCATAATANTTGCTGATTAAATACGGACAACTGTTTAACTGAAGTAAAACGGTTTTTTCCCCTGCTATGGATGTCTGCCTAGTTCAGTTCATCCACAGTCCGCTACAGTTCGCCTTTATTATCAGTTCGAAATGGGGTGGTTCCATAATACCCGCAGTGTTCCATAATATCACCTTTTCCTCTATGATTTTGATTGATTCAAATTCATTAATAAGTGTTCGACATCTTCAACTGTTTGCGATCTCTGTATCGTTAGCACATTCACGCCTTTATTGCTTCCTTTTTCGCCACAATGGAACATATCGTGGATGGCGACTTCTCGTATATACGGCCGATTTCAGCAATCTTAATGCCGCTCTTGTATTTTACAATAATTTCCTTCTTCAACTCGAAAGTATTCCTGGCTTTCTTCTTTCAAGGATTGATGGCTTTGGAAACTTTCTTTGGTCGCAAGATGGAGCTAAAAGGAAAGGAAAGCAATGGAATTGTTTGGCTAAAAGCGCGGGGTAATGCTCACACATCGAGAAACAACGCCACACTGAGCAGGAAGACTCGTGGATCGCCCTTTGTTTTCGAAATATTAGCAGAAAGTTCACTTGAGCACTCCAGCGAAATCCGAGGCAACCGACGAAAACCGAGACAAACTTTTCGCGGAAAAATTCGACGAAAACCGAAGTCAACGAAAACTGAGGAATTACTATGTCTCTAATACTTTTATAAGCAAACTTTAATCATTGTTCTATTATCTGGATTTAATCCTTTAGGACGTCCGTTAAATTTAATGATATTGATATATATACACACATTCTCAATTAATTTCAGTAACAGTATAATATCTTTACTCACTTCCATCAAATTAAATATGCTAAGAACATAATATTTACTAATTAAAAATGCATAANTTGTAATAGTTTTAAATATGTTTCAACGGAGTTCATTCTCAATATGTTGATAATTTAATTATCTCTAATAATTTATGTAAGCAAACTTTAATCATTGTTCTATTATCTGGATTTAATCCTTCAGGACGTCCATTAAATTTACTGATATTGATATATATACAAACACATTCTCAATTAATTTCAGTAACAGTATAATATCTTTACTCACTTCCATCAAATTAAATATGCTAATAACATAATATTTACTATTTAAAAAAAGTAAAAAGACGCAAAAAATTTTTTAAAAGATGTAAGCTTTAACAACAACAATAACGGGACAATGAAAAATCAATTTTTTAAAATAATTTAATTATATGTAAGAGCACTCAAATTACCTTTTTCTTTCGATGGTACTTGATATTTCAGATGAATGTACCTACTGACCACTACAACTATTACGTAGACTACGTAAAGAATAACTAATCCTGTAATTTTTTCAGAATTTTTAAAATCAATTTAAATTATTTTTTAAAGTAATTTTACAAACTATAAGTATAGAAACAGTACCTATAGCGTGGTATACGTAAATAAAACCTGTATAACAAAGGTAGAAAACCCAAGCTGTTCCTCCAATATAGAAAAATATGTCTCTAAGAAATGGTCTTTTCATAATTGTAAAAGACTTAATTAGGAATATTGAACCAGCTACTACTGTGGTTACAAATATACCTGCCCCTGTTAAAATTATAAATATTTTTCATTAATAAATTGCAGAAAATTATTCTATTTAATGTTAATTAAATCATTTATTTACTTACCTATTAATCCTCCTATTACAAGATCAGTTTTTCCTTGTTGAATACCAGCAATAGCCGAAAATATATTAGGAGAACCATTTCCAAAGGCTAACAAAGTTACTCCCTGTTTATATATGTTAAGGTTAATATATTTATTAATTATTTTTTATAATTAGAATGTATTTCTGTGGTTCTATAATAAGTAATTTGGTTAACAAGTATTTCCATATTTTATTATTATTTTATCACTTACATGTTTGAGGTTGTTTATGTGTCTATAGATGTATTTATATAGTGAGTGCATGGATGTATATGTGTTTATATTGTATGCAAGTGTTTATTATGCATAAGAATACAGATGTGAATATAAGTGTATATTTCTATCGTTGATTTTAAATACGTATCTGTAATTTATACATGTAGGTATGTGTCTGAACATTATACAAGTATGTTATTTATAATAATATGTGTTTACGTGAATGGTTAATTGATTGTCAAATATATTTACATATCTAAATATATCTGTATGTATAAAAGTATTTTATTTGTACGTATGTTCTATATGTATGTTTGTCTTCTGTACCTTCTATACGTAAGATATGTTTAAAGCAATTTACAATAATAAAACTTTCAGCTACACAATACAATTTATAATTAATAACATAAATATATTTTAATAGAATTAAAAGATACAGCAACATTCTGAGACATCTTCAAAGTTTTCGAAATGACAAAAAGTGCAGGACATAAGCTATAGGAAAAAAATAACAATTGATTCAATAAAATAAACAAAGTTATAGTAAATATTAGAAATTATTTGAAACGTAACAAAGTCATATAAAATAGCTAGAAGCTATACACATGTTAGAAACTCTTATGGATAAATTTTATCGCGAGTTCTGCTCTATGTATTTCTAGTGATGACAACGACTATATACTAAACCTATATACAAGTCGAAATCTCACAGTTTTACAATTTTAGAACAACAAATGGTTCACTTCAGAATGTAAATAGATTTTATGTTTGTAAATCTGACGTTGTCATCTTCAATGTTATATTGGTTGTTAGTTTAAAATTAGAGGTATAAAACAGAATATCTACTCACAAGCCATTTGCTGTTATCCCTAGACCAATAAATAACAACAATAGCCATAAAACCTGATGGAAAAGAGAAAAAATATATTACTAAAATTATTATATTACTTGTAATTTATTGGTTTCTATAAAATCGAATTTAAATATAGCCTATTTATTTCCTAGACCAATGAATAACAACAATAGCCATAAAACCTGATGGAAAAGAGAAAAAATATGTTACTAAAATTATTATATTACTTGTAATTTATTGGTTTCTATAAAATCGAATT
Organism: Centruroides sculpturatus; assembly: GCF_000671375.1. NCBI lineage: Eukaryota > Metazoa > Arthropoda > Arachnida > Scorpiones > Buthidae > Centruroides > Centruroides sculpturatus. The sequence continues at coordinate 501,308 of NW_019384429.1, read as the reverse complement.
TAAATATAGCCTATTTATTTCCTATAGAAACAAACAAAAGATCACAAATTAAAATGTTCAATTGTGATTTATAAGTATAACACAATCAAAATTTTGATTCAGTTTCTAATTGCATTTTGTTAAAAACATGCAGATTTTTAATTGTTTTTATGTAATAAACACAATTATATTTTTAAAATGGTGCCTTTAAATTCCGTTTTATTAATAATTATTATTAATTGAGTTTTCAATAAAAAATAATAATAATTGTCATGCGATTGTCAGAGGCCTTGGCCTCTGACAATTGCAGTCCAATCCTGACGATCTCTTGCACGTTTCCTCCAATCACCGATTCCCGTCTTCCTCAAATCATTCTCCTCATCATTGCCATTGCTTCCGTGGTCTTCTACATCTCCTGCCACACGGATTTCCTCTAGAGATCTTCTTAGCAGCTCTATCATCTGACATTCGCTCAACATGAACTAACCATCTAAGTCTGTTTCTCTTTATTTCCACAACTATATCAGTATAACCATACAGTTCTACTAATTCATTGTTTTTCCGCATACTGTATTGCCCCGCCTCACACACTGCTCGAAATAACTTCCGTAGAATTTTCTCTCCCATCTTCTCAAGAGTTCTTCACAGCCAGTCATTGTCCATGTTTCCGAACCATACATCACCATCGGTCTAATAACTGTGCGATAAACAGCCACCTTCAATCTTCTACACAGGCTACGATATTTGAGAATTCTAATCAGGGCCCAGTAAGCTCTATTTCCTCTGCAATCCTTACCTTTAACTCTTAAGTTGTTATCACTAGTTACCAGTACTCCCAGGTACTGTAATTTCTCACATTTCACATAGTTGACACCGTTCAACTTGATGTATTTGTCTTCCCTAGCAGCAACTTTCCTAGACAAAAACAAGTACTACGTTTTACTGTGGTTCACACAAAGCCCCAATTCCTCCGCCTCACTTTCCAATCTACGAAATCCTTCTTCTGGCTTTCCCAGGTTACGAGACGGGATACCAACATCATCCGCATAAGGTAAACTTTGGTTAACACAGTTGAACAGATTGCCAGTTTGTAAATTGCCCTCCACTCCACTCCACTCCATCTCATCACTCTCACCAGAACTACGTTAAACAGCAGTGTGGATAACACACCGCTCTGCCGTAAACCTTGATTAATTTCAACTAATATAGTAAAATTTCCCTCTACTTTCACTTGACATTTCGTGCTGGCGAGAGTCATTTGCACCAATCTGATTAATTTACATGGAAACTCCATATCTATCAACATCTGGTACAAGGACCTCCTGTTCACACTATCGTAAATCCACGTAGAGTTGGTGAACATCCATATTAAACTCATAGCACTTTTCCATTATTTGCTTTATAGTGAAGATGTGATTCATCGTTGATCTACCTTGCCTAAATCCACAATGGTAGTCACCCAGTCTCTCTCTCTTCTACTAGTGGAGTGTGCTTTCTTTCCATGACTTTAGCTAAGACCTTATACACAGTACTAAGTAAAGATATACCACGATAGTTTTTGCATATTGCTCTCTCCCCCTTCTTATGAATCGGGCACACAACGGCCAGCCCTTCACTGATCGGGCATCTCTTCCTTTTCCCATACTTCTAATATCAACTGGTGAACAAGCAGTGTCAACAGTTCACTCCCCCGTACTAAATCATCTCTGCTGCAATATTATCACTCTGTGGTGCCCTATTATTCTTCAGGCCTTTATTTTCCAGTCTAACTTCCTCTCCGTTGGCATGAGTATTTGTAATACATCACACACAGCAATCGTCCACTGTCGCTCGTACTCAGTTTCATCTTGTTCTGGTATTATAGTTTCTGCAGTAGCGTTCAACAGTTCACTAATATATTCAGCCCACCGATCCAGGATCTGTCCTTCTTCCACTATAAGATTTCCATCTTTATCTCTGCAAAACACGGTACGAAATTGAAACCCTTCTTCTGTTCCTGTATTCTTTTATAGAAATTCTTACTTCCTGGTCATTGTATTCTTCCTCCAACTCTGCAATCTATTTCTACTCTCTCTTTATTCTACAGAGTTTGTCTGCCTCTTGCATACATTTTTTTATAACTACATAATACAAAAGCTCTGTTACGTTTCTTAACTAGTTACTGCATATATAACACGTTACGTTATACAGATATTAGTATTCTGATGAAAGTCCAAAGATGGAATTTTACGCTGAAAATTAACATGCTAAAATCTAGCTATTGTTTACTATTGTTTATGACGTTCTATATTACATAAATATACCGTTTTGAGATAATAATAAATTTGAAATTAGTACACTTACACTAAGTCCAACAGCAATTCTGTCACCTTCATTTCCAAAAGAACAGTATATATAAGCGGTGTAATCGATATAACTAAGAGTGCTTCTACAATCAAGTGTCGTTCTCACAAAGTTACAACGTTGATTCTCATCTATACCATTCACGGCACGACACTACAAGTAAAATTAAATTCAAATATATACAATTATACATTCCGTAAATTTATTTAATAATAAAAAAAATGTTTAAAGCAATTTACTTTTGTGTAATTGCACAGAAGCCGACAATGTAATTTAAATAGCCTAGTGATAAACGTAGATAAAAGTAAATTATATTTGAATAAATTAAAGTCGTAAATATATATTAAAAATAAATTATAAATAAAATTTTTTTTCAAATCGGGTGAGTATAAAACCGAAAGTCTCGAAAATAAATCAAGAAAAAATAGTATTTGATATAAGCGAATGAATAAAAATTTTTCTTTAGAGATGTATCTGATATCTCATCATTAGCTACATTCCTGTAAGAGTTATTGAATGTCTTTCTTTGCCAAGTATTTTGTACCACAGTGAAGACATACGATGCTCAATGTCAATCTGTCACCAAACCATTAGTCTTCTACTGTCTTGTAAAAGTCGCTTTTCTGACTATAACAGAAAGAGAAGTAGGAAAACTTATTTTATTGGTTTTGATAGAACCGGAAGAACGGTTTCTATTGTACTATTTTAGATGAGATTTTTTTGTTTTTAATTAATTAATTACGTTTAGTCTTCATTGAGTACTTAAGGGTATTAAATAGATAACATTTCAGACATTTTTATAAATATTTTTATATATTTCGATTTTTTAACCAAATGTTCGAACCGTTTTAAATTTGAATTTCTTTCTGCGTATTGGTTCGATTATAAAACGATTGTAAACGTTCCAGAAAATTTATCAAATTAAAAACAGTTCGTTTGATTCACATCATTCTCAGCGGTAGTTGTTAAATAACAATTACTATGATTGTTGAAATATTGAATATAAATAGGGTTTGCTTGCAAAATCCGCGCGAGCGAAGCCGCGGGTAACAGCTAGTATATATATATAAATGGACATGTATGTCCCTATATTTCACTTTTTCGCAAAAACTACACATCGCACGTGAATGGTGTTTGTATGTGGTGGTAGCCCCAAGTCTCCATTCGTGCATAGGGGTGGTTGCGTCTCGATAGCTATAAGGGTGCGGGAGATATGAGGCTGAAAGTGGTTGAAAGTGGCTTTCTATTTCGAATGTTTTGTTCGAATTTGTTCGAATTTAATTCGAACATAAAATTCGAATATTGGTTCGATTATAGAACGATCGTAAACGTTCCAGAAACGTTGAAAATAGTTCGTTTGACTGGACGTAAACAGGAGACGTTCAGAAATAAAATCGGGACCAGGAAGTGTTAATAAAAAGCGGCATGCAAGATTTACAGGCGGTTTTTTGCGCTTTTGCGGGAAATCGAACATATTTTTATGCTCATGTAAAAATTTTCTGGAAACGTCTGGAAACGAAAGACCTAATTCTTGCATTTTGTGAAAACGGGTAAGATTGGCTATAATGTAATTATCTTACTCTTCACTATCGTTACTTATTGCCCACAAATAAAAACCCAGCGAAGTGGGTCCTTGCAGCTAGATTTTAGATTACTTAGAAAAGCAGTCTTTTATATATATATATAAGAAAAAAACTATATTACATACAAATGTACGAACAAATAAAAACCCTGCGAAGCAAGTCCTTGCAGCTAGTATAATATAAAAATTATAAACATGTTTGTAAAAAGCTTACCGTTTCAGTAGTGTTATTCATATTTAATTTTCTATATGCATGTGTAAGGTTTTTGTATAGACAGTCTATATATAGTAATCTCTCGATTGACGCAATTGTGTTTATTGTAATAACGCCGTTTAAAAATTGATAACAAGTTTCAAATAGTGTAGTGTTATTTTTAGAAGAGATTTATTTACTTTTATTACAGTCGATTTTTTTACAGCTCTCAGCACACACTTGGCATGCTACCTGAATGACGAAGCACAGGTAAAAATGATATTGACTCTGGCCGAACTTACTTTCAAATTTCTTTATGGCTCACCATTGGCCAAGCGGTTCTGTTCTCTGAAAACTGAGTTCGATCGTGGGTTCGCGCCTGGCCACGACGGGCTGGCCACGTGGAGTTTTTCGGGTTGTCTCCACATTTGTAACGCCTGAATAGGGGCCAGTTATACTTAAAAAGACATCCCAGAAGGCATTCCCGTAAGCCAGGGCTTCTTAAACTATTTTATTCACGACCGCATTTATGATTGTGACTTTTTTCGCGACCCCCCAAATATAAAATAGAGATATATACAAACTTGCAAAAACAATAATGGTGTACTACCACAGTTCACTCTTGTGCTACAATGGAACAGAGACAACTGAATACACTGATAAGCGACAACACTACACTAGTTCACACTACAATCAGTGTTGCTGAATTGTTGTCTCGCTGCACCAGAAGTGCCACAAAACGCAACTCACGAAACCTATGACACACAGCGTGCCATTTTCAAACTCTCATAAATTATTTTCAATATTTTGCATTAAAATCTCGCGACCCCAAGATTTCGCTAAACGATCTCAAATGGGGTCACGACCCATAGTTTAAGAAGCTCTGCCCTAGGCAGATCGTCCAAGTGTTGCGTTGCCATAACTTAACAAAACAAACAAACAAATAAATTTCTCTAAACTGTTCTTATGGGAAATTGACAGGTATGGCATAATTTTGTCCATATTTTGAGAAATTGTATTATCTTTTGTCAATATTGGTACATAAGGAAGTGATATCATCACAACTTTGCTTACTTTCCAATCGGAACAGAATTCTAAGTTTCCTGTTTATTATAAATTTACTAAAAGCACAAGCACCAATCCCAATAACCCGGGACCCATTTAGCACCCAAAAAAATTTTAAGTAGTGTCGTGTCACGTAAAGTTAAAGTATAAAAAATTTTTTATTAATTTAAGGCCGCGTGGATTGCCTCTTAGAGTGAGTCCTTCTTAACGATGTAACCCCATGGGTACAAGTCATACCACAATTCTTACCCAGAGCTGCGGGTTATTCGAATAACAGTTCTAGAGTATTCACTTAAATAGTGTATATACTTGCGATTTGAGACGTATTTCATATCGTGTTTAGTAGAGGTACTAGATTTAATCTGTCGGATTAACAAGGATTTCATTAACCAAGATTACTTGATACTCTATGGCCGAGGAAGTTGAAGTATCAACCTATCGTTATGAGAGATCCAGGATTTGGATTAGCAGTTGCAAACATTTTTCATTTTTTATTCCATGTGCTCGATTACTCATTGCTCATTGTAGGCTCCGTCGAACCCGTGATGGCTATAGCAAAAATTCCTTTAGTGTCGTCGGGGCAAAAAAATTAAAGATAAACATGATAAAATTTTAAAAAATTCATCCTAAATAATCGGATAAATTTTATTGTGTATAAATATCTATTATTTAAACTCTAAACTATTAAATTTTGTATAAAATATTTTAATATGCCGTATTTCATCAGATTTGGATAAAATATCCAAACTGTTACGTTTATATCTAAATACAGAATACGTAATTGTTTTTTTTAATTAAAAATATTCGTATTTTGAATTCTTTTGTGAATACAAAATTTTAAAATTTATTGCCAAACTTTCAAATGTAGTAAAATCTGTTTAAAGAGACCATCTATAAAACGGAAACTTTCCTACACGGGAAAAAAAACTCGGAACGAAACGATTTTTTTAATGTAAAATCTGTATATATAAATAAGGATGTTTGTTTGTTCGCTATACATTACAAAGCCGTTCGACCAATTGCTACGAAACTCGGTAGTTACGTTGGAATACTTCGAACTTAGATCATGTCATAATCCCACCCTAAATTATCGATTGGATTTCTTTTTACATTTGATTGCTGGCTTTAGATATAGCGCCTTTTGATTGGAAAACATTTAACAAAACAATTAACTAAATATAATTCTTACAAAAAAAGGATATAACTTTGAAAAATATGTATTATATTAACTGAATTGCTGAAACAATGATATAGCGCAAAATACGTTACGCCATTACGACATTACTGGGACAAGCAGCACTTAGCACTTTCTGCGTGGAATGTATTGATAGTAGTGTTTTGCTTCTATACGCCATACTTTTCTTGTTAGCAATATAGTCGTACTGGTTTGATATCTAACTCTATTCAACAAAAATTTTTAATTTAAATAACGTGACTTGCGGTACAAATCGAAAGTTCGTATAGAGTTATTCCGATACCCCTTCTTTTACGATTTCCGTATCTGGTCTCGACTTTCATCTATCTAACTCCGTTCTCAAGATTAAGGAAAAAGAGAAGAACGACAATGAGAATTTATGATACAATTTTTTCTAAAGGCAGCCCAATAAGTACCCTTCAGTAACCGAGTAGATGAAACCACCGAACATCGGTAATCTGTCGTTGGTTCGCGCATAGCCAACGGAGTGACCACGTGGTGTTTTCTTGGTTTTCTTATGTACGAAGACATGCTTACCTGGGAAACCTGGACATTCGACCCTCTCCCTAATTACATCTCTCTTTCATAACTCATAAATCCATTGCTCCAAACTTACTACAGATACTGCTTAAGATGTTCTAACGTTCAGTCAAATTAATGTACTGTACGTGCAACGACTTTAAGGCACAGAGTAGAGCTCGAAGTCTTTTTCTGTGCCGATGTTTATTTTTCCTATTAATTATTATGGCGACATTGCTTCATTCAAAATTTTCTGTAGTTGTAGTCTGTTTAATGGGCACCCTTGTATACATGTTGAGTCTTACTGTCAAATCTGCTTTCAGTATTCTTATCATACAACTTACAAAAGTTTCCGTTACTTAAGATTTTCGGTAGCAATTTCATAATATAATTGTAGTGGGACAGAATTTTTTGGCATTACAGCAGCTAAAATGTACATCGTAATTAGCGCACGTAAAAGACTATTGAAATTTGAAGTAGATTATTTTTGATTGTGTGTTTTTGCTGGGCTTTACTTTTGCTGAATGGTTTCACCAGTATTTTACGTGATCACATAAAAGCATTATTCTCGCATTTTTACAAGATTTTTTTTCTGTTTAAACAAGTCTCATATCAAGTCTTTCGTACGTTAAGGTAAGCAACTTTGATTACATATGGGGTCATTACAACCTATCCAACAGGGATCATTTTTCCAATATTAATAGTAGACCAGTATTAAGTAGTAGTCGTTGACTATCCTCTCTTCCAGGAGGAGAACAACTCCTTCTTTTGGTCGAATTAACTTCAACCTCCATCTGCAACAGCCCCTTCTTCCTATCGAAACCACCGGTATTGTGACATTCGAATAGGAAGATTATACAATATGTGTTACATTGATCACTTGGTGTGCAAACCCTTATGTAAGATAACGTTTGTAGTTATATAAATCAAATACTATAATATAATAATATAATAAAAGAGAAGTACGAGATAATCTAATAATCTTAATGTTTGTATATATTATTTGCCCGGACATACGTGCTATATTTTAGTTTTAAAAATATTATTATAAAAAATAAACACCTGTTATGAGATTTTATTTAAAGAATAATTTTATACATTACACTGGTGTCTCGTACTTTAAATTTAATTCATTTTAGGAGGCCGTTCGAACTCCGAATTGCTTAAAGTACGAAGCTATTTTTCCCATTAGAAATAATGGAAAGAGAATTAATTTATTTCCAGACCCCAAAGAATACATTTCTATAAACTTAAAACAGCAAATATATATATAATTTAAGATAAAAATAACACATTTCAATGCCCTAATACTAAATTAAATTACTAAATCAATAAATCAAATACATAAGTAATGTATAATAAAATAAAAATTGCGTTTATTGGCACACCGTAGACTTTGGCATCTTAAGCATGGCTCCCAGATCTGCCACACATGTACACGCTTTTATGCTTTGCGATAAGTTCCTGTTTCGTCTTAGCTTTTTTCGAGCCTTCCAGTTGCTAGGTTAGACTTCGTTCCTTCGTCACACTTCTCGAATGCAACAATGTTAATTAATAAGCAATGGGTACATTGGGTTGAACAGAAAGTTTTTACGTATTTTTAACACTTGTTCTTACTTAACATAGATATGTGATTTAATTATAACAGTTATTGCTAATTTCAAATTATATTATTTGTTGATAAGCTTATTTTGCACTTCGTGTACATTTTTCATTTTGCGCAGACTGTTCGAACTTTAAAGCATCGTTCGAACTCTGAAGCATTCGGAGTTATAGTCGTTCGATGTACGAGGTATCGTTGTATATGTTTACAATCAAACTTCTGAACAAAGACCACTGACAGAAATATTTAAAATCGGCGTGTTTTGAAGGTCGTTTTATATAAATTTTAAAAACGTTCCTGAAAAATTGCCGTTATTAAGTTGTTCGACTGTATTTATTTTATCTGAGTGACTTTCATCTATATTCATACACAAGATTCGGAACTTACAGCTGAATACAATATTCTATAATGCTGAAATTTGAACAGCAACTGAAGTAATAGACAAAATCATGGAGTCCTTAGGGCATTTCTCAGCTCTAAATATGAAAAACAATAAAATTTTGAAAAAAAATATAGTTGCTGTTCAAATTTCAGCATTATAAAAAATATATATATAAATGACACCATAATGACGTAAAAGTATATACTATTCTGACGAAAACAAATATAAAAATTGTAAGATGAACTTATAAGAAGTGATATTATAATGAACGTGAAAGTTAATCTTTACATAAACTTGAGATTTATAGTGTATTAGAATACAACACATATACAGTAACCAAAATACAGTATACTCGTAATCTGGCATTTCAATTGTCCGATGTAATATATATATATATAGGCCTATATATAATTATTACATACTATATATATATATATTACATATATTACATAATAATTATGTATGTATATACATAATTATTTCAATATTTGAAAAGTGCGGTTTCATTTCAAATATATAAAAGTATGCCATATATTTTCATCTTTTTTTCAATAAATCAATCATATGTATAATGCAAAATGAAGCAAATATGTTTATACGAGTATGTTTATATAACCAGTATTATTGATAACTTAAAGTAAACATTTTTAACATTTTAAATTACAAAAATACTACATCTGAAACCATTTAACGTTTAAAAATTATTTAGCTGAGTTTATAGGTTTGAAATCTAATAGGAAATAACACATAGCATCACTCATATGTGGATGAAAAAGCTTAAATTGCAGTTAAAACCGTGATGTAAATTTGAATGATAAAGCCTAGGATGAAAATTCTTTTTATCTCTTTTAAATTTCTGTGTATATCCTGTATACTTGGACCTTGTTTATTAATAGGACTCATTATACTGATGTGGCTTCTGATTAGCAAATAGAGGAATACAGATGAAAATAAAGATATTTTGTTTTGATTTTTGACTAAGATCTCTATTTGGTAATCAGAAATTACACCAGTATAATGAGTTCTATTAATAAATAAGGTCCAAGTAGACNGAAAATTAACTCAAAATTTTATTATATTATTGTGTTTTATACAATGTATAACGTTGGTTACTGTACAGTACATGTCAGTAGAAATATTTGTGATTTTAGTTTGTTAATTCTATTAATTAAAACATCCATAAATTTATTTTTAGTTTTTTTAAATTAAATTTTTAAAAAATGAAACATTTATCATATAAAAATGCAGAATATTGCTATATAGTTGTTATGTCTATGCTACAATATGAAAGATTTGTATACATTTGTATGAGTATTTATATTGAAAACATCCAAAAAATGTATTTGTAATTAATTACGATTAATTATCTAAAGACTAAGAAATGTTTTTTAGATTTTAAAAGTAAATATAGAAATACAGGTAGGCCTCCTACAACGCGGTACCTTTACAACGCGTTTTCGCTCCAACGCAATTGAAAAAATACGGAAATTTTCTTACAACGCGGTACTTTTACAACTCGGTTTACGGTATTTAGAAACGAATTATCTTTCACATAACAGAAAAATCGCAACGGATCACGTGATACGAACCGCAATTCGGCATAGTGAACTAAATGCCCTTGAAAACAGCTGTTTGTCGCTCTTGGCTTGTTATTTATTCCCTTGAAAGTTTCAGGGGAAGACCGGTTTCTAGACAGATGTGCATCAGTTACCGTAAGCACTCAAATATATCACTAAATTTTCAATCATTTATACTTGGTTTCAATAAGTGGGGACAGCAAAAATGGTCCAAAACACAGTATAAACTTCTATTGGGTGTATATTTTTAACAACATAGTGAAGAAAAGTTATTTTTTGCGATTTTTACTGTCCACAAAACTGATTGAAAAAATTTTAGCCATAACAATGCCGAATGAAAAGAAAGGACCCTCGTTAAAAAGGAAATTTATAACTCTTCAAAGATAGAAATTTTGGATGGAATTAAAAATCAAGAGTGGATAACTGATACTAGTAGGCATTTTAATTTAAATGAGTCTACTATTCGGTCGATTAAGCAATCGGGAGAAAAGATTAGAAATTTGGTCGCATCCGGATCAGCTATTCTTGCGAAAAATGTTGCTAGTCCGAGAGCACTTATAATGTAAAAAATGGAACAAGCGCTAATATATTATGGGTAGAAGATATGAACAAGAAACGGTTGCCTTTAAATAAAACTGCACTTAAACACAAAGCCTTAAAAATATTTAATTATTTAAAACAAATGAGACAGTCTTCAGCTGCAGTGGCGTAGCGTGGGTGTCAGCCGCCCGGGACGGAAGAAAATTTCGCTGCCCCCTATTTAGGTATCTCAATTTTTAAGACTAAAATTCAGTTTCGTCACAGAATAAGTGAACAATTCCGTGATCATTTCAATCGGTTTGAATCGTAGGTGCGATAAAAATATGAAATGAAATGGTTCAAATTTTTACAAGTTTTTACTATTATTTATTGTGAAATTTTTCCGCCCCTAAAAGTTCCGCCCCTGCAGCCCCCACTACGCTACGCCACTGGTCGGCTGATAAAACCAGTGTTAAATTCGTGGCTACCAATGGCTGGTTTGAAAAATTCAAAAACCTCCATTCAAACGCCAAGTTTTCCTCATTTTAGAACCGAATCCCAGTTTCTGTATTGAGTTGGTGTCTCCTATAACGCGATTTTCCACAACGCGGCATTTTCAAGGAACGTATCTACCGCATTGTAGGAGACCTACCTGTACTTTAAATTTTTTAGGTAAATTAAAAGCCGTTAACAGTGTATATAAACACCAAACATGTTTGTAATTATAAAATACGTAAAGGGTATAAAATGATTCATTATAAAGGAAAAAAAATATAAAGAATNACGTAAAAGTATATACTATTCTAACGAAAACAAATATAAAAATTGTAAGATGAACTAATAAGAAGTGATATTATAATGAACGTGAAAGTTAATCTTTACATAAACTTGAGATTTATAGTGTATTAGAATACAACACATATACAGTAACCAAAATATAGTATACTCGTAATCTGGCATTTCAATTGTCCGATGTAATATATATATATATAGGCCTATATATAATTATTACATACTATATATATATATATTACATATATTACATAATAATTATGTATGTATATACATAATTATTTCAATATTTGAAAAGTGCGGTTTCATTTCAAATATATAAAAGTATGCCATATATTTTCATCTTTTTTTCAATAAATCAATCATATGTATAATGCAAAATGAAGCAAATATGTTTATACGAATATGTTTATATAACCAGTATTATTGATAACTTAAAGTAAACATTTTTAACATTTTAAATTACAAAAATACTACATCTGAAACCATTTAACGTTTAAAAATTATTTAGCTGAGTTTATAGGTTTGAAATCTAATAGGAAATAACACATAGCATCACTCATATGTGGATGAAAAAGCTTAAATTGCAGTTAAAACCGTGATGTAAATTTGAATGATAAAGCCTAGGATGAAAATTCTTTTTATCTCTTTTAAATTTCTGTGTATATCCTGTATACTTGGACCTTGTTTATTAATAGGACTCATTATACTGATGTGGCTTCTGATTAGCAAATAGAGGAATACAGATGAAAATAAAGATATTTTGTTTTGATTTTTGACTAAGATCTCTATTTGGTAATCAGAAATTACACCAGTATAATGAGTTCTATTAATAAATAAGGTCCAAGTAGACAGGATATACCTAGGATGAAAAGGCCACTTCGTTCTTATATGGGTGACGTGGCAGTCAACGTGATAGCTAGTGTTAAAGCTATAGTTGTTTTTTTCTATGTAAAGACACAGTGGGTTTTTCCGCTATAAATCTGAGATTATACGAATATAGCCAAACATTTCAATAAAAAAAAACTACGTAAACATCCCGTTTAAATTCCGCAAACACTTAAGATAATGTAAACTTTTAGGTTATATAATTAATTAATTTAAAAACATTCTTATATTTCTAAATTGAGATTTGGACACCTGACATAGAATTTATTGGTGGAATACGAGTAATTTAAATATTATAGTAATTATTAAATTTCATAATACAGTATAGCGATTTACCAATCTTTGTAGCAGGTGACAAATGTTTCGACATTCCACAAAAATAGTAAGATTTCATCCATGGAAATCTGTGTTATAGTTATAGCTAAATATCTTTTATATATGCATAAATGATAATGTACGAAGGTAATTCCAAAAGTAAGGACTTTTAGTTTCTATATGCCCATGTCATACCAGCTCGCCACCATGTCGTGTTAAACCGATTGAAATTCATTGCCAATTGACAGAAGTGTATGGCGAGTCGTGCATGGATGTCAAAAACGACCGCAAGTGGTGTAAGGAGTTTGCAGCCGATCGTATTAAAATTCACGACGAAGAAACAAGCGGGAGACCGTCAATTTCCGACGTGACAATCGAGAAGGTTGAGTAAACCATACGTGAAGATCGGCGGATCACCCTGGATGATCTTTGCATTTTAGTTGTTCCTGAGGTTTTGCATTGCACGATTGATAGGATTTTAACAAAAAGGTTGCAATATCGGAAGGTGTGCACATGATGGGATTCAGCGACATGGAGGCGAACTGGTATGATATGGGCATACAAAAACTTCCACAGTTCCAACAAAAATGCATCGACGAAAATGGCGATCGTGTAGAAAAAATAGATAAATGTTTAAGCTTTAAAATGATGTAAAAATTATTGAAAATAAACGTTTCTTTGTATTTATAAAAAAAATAGGAAACTTTACTTTTGGGATTACCCTCGTATATTACCGCTAAGGAACTCTGTTTACAAACAGTATCCTACTGATCCGACTGAAAAAATCGATTTATTCAGTCAATTATCTAAAGTTGGCAATCAATGATTAAACAGTTGTCGTTGAAATATCATTCGCAATGGATGATAATGACTAAACAGTCGGCTGAAGATTGTGTCGTACGTGTGCGTTTACCCTAAATCGATGGAAATAAAATTTTTATTGAAAATGGATTACTACATAAAAAAGTTGTGAATCTCTAGTTTAAACGTACTAACTACCAAAAATATGCTCGCTATATCCGTGAAGAACCTCGTTATAATCGTCAGCACAAATCTTCACACATTAAAGGTGTGTGTGAAGACTTACACCTTTTAGACTTCCATCCAGCGTGTATCAAAATATGAATTTATAAAAGAAATAATAATTATAAAATATGCACTAAATTTCAGTTCAATATATTCAAAAAACTATAGTTATTAATATGGGATGTCTTCGAGATTTCCGCGAACTCTCTGAATGAGGAAAAAAAGGAATGATGAGAATTATATACAGTACATTTAATTATGAAAATATATATAAATGTTAAACCATGTGTTAAGATAGGATAGGTTTAAAGTGTTACAAAAAAGAGATCTAGGGTGGCTTTGGAGTTTATCAAGATTAAGCTCATATCTTTTCTTACTTATTAATTTAATATTAGGTAAATTATTGTATTTTGCAGTGAGAAAGAAGCTATAGTATATGTTATTCATAATTTATATTGTGTTTATTAATGATAGACAGAGATTAAAGTTGCCTTCAAAAACGTTAGGAATAGATTAGAGAAAGGGATTAACAGTCAGTAGAGTTAGTTCCTAGATTTTAAATATAGACTGTTAGAAGATAACATATTCAACATATTTACAGGCATATAATTACTTAGAGATGATTAGAGGATGATGAGTTAGAAGGTTGACAAATGTAGAATGGAAAAAGTTCAGACAGTACAGTATTATTAGATATTGACAGTGACAGTGATTAATGATGACATGGAGTCTAAAAGATAGACATGCTAGTGATGTTTTAGGCCTATATAAACAAAAGACAAGTGTATTAGACCATCAATAAATCTTCATTCATATTCTACTTTTGATAGTACCGAATATTATATAAATTATCAAAATTTGTAGAGCCAATTGGAGTGTCATAACAAATGTAATTTTTCATGTCAAAAATACAAAACTATTTCATCCCAAATACTATTTCTCACTATACTGAATCAAGTAAAATTGTATAGCACACTTTATGTAGTGTTAAAGTTAATAAATTATTTTAAAAAATAGTTTGTCTTTATATGGGTTAAATTTCTATGGCTATTTAAATGTATCAGAGGATAAGCTATGGTTTTCCTAATTATATTGTCATACATATTGCAAATTTATTTACTTATTCTACCATTACCTATTTATTAAATAGATATGCACAAAACATTGTGTATAAAACTTTCATTCACAATATGTAGCAATATAACAGTTTTAGACATTATAAAAGAGCTTTTTGTCTTAAAAATTGTTGAAACTAATATCTTAAATACTATAATAGAGATAACAGAGACTTATCACACTACTATTGGTAACATTAAAATGATAGAAGATTGCATTAAGCTGATAGAAGTATCATTTTGGTGTTACCAGTAGCAGTATGATAAGTCGTTATCTCCACTATAGTATTTAAGATATCAGTTTTAACAGTTTTAAACAGATCTTAACAATCAGAACAAATTTAATTGTAGTGATAACTAAATATCAATAAAAAATAATGAAGCGAATTATATAGCAAATATTAGTACACATTAACTGTGAATATAAAATAAATTTCAAAATATTATTTGCTAAATATATGAGAATTGTATCTTACCACGATTTGTGATGAAAAATTGTAATACATAAATAACATGCTAAATAAAAATTTTTATAACATTTTTTTCATAAATATTTTAATCAATTGATTATAGTAATGTGTCTGGAACAGAACTGTAAAAAAATTATTTTAAAATATTAAAAAATAAACGAAGTATCGTAGTTTTATTGTACCGTGAAAAACATCAAAACTTAGGTGTTGGCACTGCCAGTGACTATATCTAACACAATACAACCTAGGTATTGGCACGCAAACGGTTTAATTAATTAAACTCACATAAGTTGTGCCCTTTATATATGAACGGAGAATATCCTATTTACTAAGAGTACGCGATTTAAAATGTGTCGGATTAACCAGCATTTTATTAACCTAGATCACATGAGTCTGTATGGCAGAGGAAATTGATGCATCAATCTAACGTAATGAGAATTCCAAGATCAAATTTGATTAGCAGTGGCAAAATTTTTTCATGTTTTTATTCCATTTGACCTACTACTTTATTGTGGGCTCTTTCGAATCCGTTATAGTTATGGTAAAGAGCCCTATAGGGCCCACGGGGCGAAAAGAGTAAAGATAAACATAATAAAATTTTTAAAAATTTATCCTGAATAATCAAATAAATTTTATTGTGTAAATAACTATTATTCAAGCTCTAAACTATTAAATTTCGTATAAAATATTTTATAATAACGTATTTCATCAGATTTGGATAAAATATCCAAACTCTTGCATTATATCTGAATACAGTCACCCCCTATAACACTGTTGATTATTCCGTTTTATATGAATTTCATGTTGTACGAGTCACTTAGATTTTACAAATACGTGTGCCGGGTTGTGAACGGTTCGCGTATTTGTAAAATCTAAGTGACTCGTACAACATGGAATTCATATAAAACGGAATTATCAACAGTGTTATAGGGGGGTCGACTGCATAGAATACGTAATTGTTTTTCCATTAAAATACGAATTCTTCTATGAATATTTTGAAATTTATTGCCACATTTTCATATATAGGAAAATCTGTTTAAAGAGAACACATATAAAAAAAATCTTACACGGAAAATAAATTTGAAAACAAAACGATTTTTTATATATAAACTAGCTTATCCGTCGCGCATTGCTGCGATCTCAGAAGGAAATTTAAGCAAACTCGTTATGATAAAATTCAATTTATATTTTATCATTTTTATTGAAACTTATTATTATTATTATTCATTTTCATCGGAAAAACATTTCAAAGTGTCGTTTCAATTCTATTTATTTATTGGAGTGTTTGTGGATACACGATATTTTTTGTTTTTCTGTCTGGTGCGTACACGAATAAATCGGAAGGTTTTTCGACGCGTGGGCCGGCCACATACAGTTGTTCATGCGAGAAGCACGGATTCTCCAAATTTAGCCCACACACTCGCTGCGATTGTCAGAAGTGCGATATTCTTCATTTATATATATATTTTAAAATCCTTTATAATTTTAATTATTTAATTGCTCCTTCCTCTCTTCCTTGGCACGTTGTGAAATTTCTGATAGTTGGATAATGAACCGTTTTATTGTAATTTGTCTTTTTAAACTATTAGATGATATTAAAATTTGGAAAAAGGGGATCCCTAGATCGGTAAAATAGGCGAATTTCCTTCTACAACTTCGGTTGTTGTTCGGTATACAGTTAAAGTTTTAACAAAGTTCGAGCGAATACGTAATTAGCAAAAAAAAGTTGAAATAAAGTGATTAAACAAACATTATTACGAATATCGTAAATAACAAATGCATATATAGAAATATCTTTTGAAGGGGGAAATGGTCTTCACAATTTGAAATGGATCGAACACACTGTGCTCGAATGCTCGTGTAAATGCGCGCCATCTATCGTAGGGTAAATGCCAGAAACCTTCGCGGGAGTGTATTAAAAAAACTTCCCAAAGTTTCATGGCAATCGTACTATGCCACAAACCTTCGCTGGAGTATATTAAACAACTTCCCAAAGTTTCACGGCAATCGGATAAACGGTGTGGTAATGCATGAAGGACACACACACACAGACAGACAACCATACATTCATTTTTATATATATAGAT
>NW_019384429.1:476089-478933 GCF_000671375.1 Centruroides sculpturatus | reverse complement strand
TTTTTTAAAGTTTTGACAGTAATTTAATTTTATTTTCATTTATTAAAAAAGATACTTAAGAACGGTGCTCCAAAACAAGCTGCAATTCCCATTCTTGGAAAACCTTTCCTTGCAACAGTCACATTTGAAAGGAAATCTTTTAAAATATATATAGAAAAGTGTATTATTTTTATAAAATGTAAAATGTATTTTTAATTTTTTTAATTATTAAAAATAATAATTTACCCAGTAAAGAGTTTCCCCACGCCAAAATGGTTAAACCAATTATGGTGTCACTGAGATTGAAAACAATTCCTACAGCCTAAAAAACAATGTAAAATTGAATTTTTTAGCAAAATTGTATTTTTAGAGTTTGTTTTAATTATTTAAATAATTAACTTACTTGCAACAAAACTACAATTTCATTAGCAATGCAATAAATCCATATAACAGCAATCAAAAATCCCAAATAAGAAAATGCACAATGATATTTTGGTTGCTTATCATTTTCACTTGTGAAAAATACTATAGCAGCTAAGATCAAACAAATCACTAAAATTATACAAATTAGTGGAAATTTGCCTCCAATCATTGTAAGAGCATCTATACATAAATAAATTAAAGGATTTTAACTATACTCATATTTATGTTAGTGAAGAAAAACAACATTTACTTACATCCAGTAACCATTAAAATGAACAAAGGGCCAGTAATGCAGTGTAATACATTGAGATAACGACACCAATTCTGTTTTGGTTTAGTTACATCCAAAACAGGTGTGGTAATCGTAAGAAGTAACATCACAGGGCACTGGAATGGAAAGAATTGCAAATGTTAGTTTTGTCTTACTACAATAATACATGATATCAATTCTGATGTTTATCTGGTGGATCAATAACAAAGAGCAAATAGACATGTCTTAACCGTGTAACTGTATAGTACAGTATAAAAATTCAAATACTATTCCTTTAATGTTAGGTAATGTGAAATCAGAGTAAATCAAATCAAATTTCTTTTGTAAAATTTAATTTACTTTGATACAAAGTTGTATTTTTTCTTTAACGAAAACAACATTTCAAGGAATTTATTTTAAAAATTTATTTCTGATACCCAGGAAATGATAATTACAGTATAACTCTGATGATTAATCAATAATCAAAAGCAAATAAACACGTATAAGAATGGAGCTTTAAGTAGTGTTAATGCTTTATAAAGAAAAAAGATTTAAAATTAGAGAAAAACAATTTTTTTTTGTAAAACAATAACATTAAGTTCACCTTTTTAGAAAATTTATATGAAAAACTTCACATCTTATATTCTAAATACAGAAATTTAACAATAGAAATATTGATTTTTAGTAACAAAGAATAAATAAGCATGTCTGTATCATGTATAGCAATAAAATAAAGATTTTAAATAGAATTTTTTAATGTATTACAGGAAAACAATGGTTTAAAATCCAGAATATTAAATTTTCCTTGTACAAAAGTATAGTTAATAGCTTTTTTTTCGAAGGAAGTTATGTGAAAAAATACACTTTCTATGACCAAAAATCGGGAATTACCTTGCAGATCTCAAGTACACGACGCCACCAGATAAGTTTGCGCCATCCTCGTACGTTAATAGGACAGATCTGATATAAAAAGTCCTTCACTGGGTCAACCTCTTCATCCACAGGGATCTTAACTTTCTTCTTACTTGACACCAACGACGTTTCACTTGATGTCTTCTCTAGGGATTCCATGTCAACGCTGATACTGCCTATCAGTAAATATGTCAATTTTACTTTAAGTGGTAGAAAAATTCCATGTTTACTGTATTTTAAAGCTTTTAATACATATCCAATCCAATTCAATCCAAATTACGCTTTATTTGTAATACGGCAATTGCCTGTTACAATGGGAGAACCATAAACTTAAATAATATAACATATTACATAGTATTATTACAATAATATTTTCCTTCTAAATATTTACAAAAGTTTTAACATAGTTGTATAAATTAACTATTAATCGAGTTGTTGCTCTATGGAAAATATAGTACATTTCTTCCACCGATCTGCACTCACTTAAACTTAACAAATCAAATTTCCTTTTTAACTCATAGCTCTTTTCACATTGGCAAAACAAGTGATACTTTGAAAATTCCATATTACATCTAGGACATAAATTATCAGCATACGAGTAGAATTTATTATTTAACATTAATATTTCTGAATTTAGACGTATTTGAATAAAAAACCGTTTTATAACAAAAGGTAGATTCGATAGAATATAATTATTAATATTTGGATAGTTCAATAGTGAACCATACCAGTTTGGTTTTAAACGTGAACGGTTGTCTTCTATGTCACGTGATAATAGAATATCTAAAATGCTATGCGTTAGCTGACTACACAAATCTTCACTTAGATTCGGCGAAAAGATAAATGGAGCAATTGAGAAACCATAACTATTGATCACTCTTGAAATTTGAGCTATCCAATTCCTTTTAGAATTCTTCTGTACAGAATACTTATATAACTGTTGTAGCAGATTGAATGAAATATCTCCACTATCTCTTATCTTCATTAACAGCATCATAGTTCTCTTGATAAATAATGCAGTGGGACTGTATCTGCTTACTTCTAACCTTAAAGCACTCCCCGGAATTTTATATTCCAAGCAAAACAATCTTCGAATAAATTTGTTCTGGATAATCTCCAGTTTCTGATAGTTGGCCATACACCAAAATGGTGATGCGTAGCTCACTGAATTATATACAATTGAATTGAATAGGTTAAACTGTGTTTGTATATTTCTTAGATGTGTCTTAGCAAACAATTTCATTACACCATTAATCATTCTATTAGCTTTAATCATCATC
>NW_019384429.1:474638-475709 GCF_000671375.1 Centruroides sculpturatus | reverse complement strand
GTTAGGCTTAACATCGACGAAAATTCAACGCGAAGCGACACGCAACGGAGAAAAATTTCGACATCGGATACGTTAAACTATTTTTTCGTACGTAAATTAGTTATCCGAAATATCAGTTATCCGGACAATCCCAGTCCCCAATTGATTCGGAAAATCGACGCTCTACTGTATTATAATATATATATTGTTTTTCTTTTTATATATTCTTATCCTTTAACAAAATTCGCATAAATATTTTATTATTCTTTTATCAGTGTAATGCAAAACCTTCGATGCATGTAATTCTGGCAGAGTCGTGGAATAAGAAAAGAAGGGAAAAAACAAAATACATAAAAGTATGAATCATTTATGACTGAAGTTTAAAGCTATTTTGTCTATAATATATCGGAAAAATATCATTTCTAGCAGGGAAACCAATTTGTGGCAGCCAACACGTTTTACAGTTGCGCTGATCTAGCTTATAGATGGGCCTGTTTTAGCTTACAATATAACAGAAGGGAATAAAGTCTGCCTGGAAGAGCTTTGTTGGGTTGTGTGTCAGTTTGACAGATGGTCAACTCCAAACCTTCGCTTTTTCTTTCATGTATTGAAGCTTAGTACAGAAGAGATAGTCTCTGCTATATTGGAAAAAGTCGTCCACTGAGTTATGAAAATGTTTCTTTTATATGTTTAAAATTTATTTTAAACAGACTACTTTGTATCAAATATATATACTGTATATACTGCACTTGTTTCTCTATAAAAACACAAACCAATTTATTCCTAGATACGCATATCAATCTACTGTCTACATAATAAATTTTCTCATTAAGATATTTCTGTGCATGCCCGTATAGTACATATACACATATATATAATTAATTTTATTATAAATATATATTCATTTTATGCATCTATCTTATACCTGAAGTCAAACGAAACGTTAATAAATAAATAAATTACACGAGAAATGTGTTTAACGTCTTATAAATTTTAATCATTTTAAAATTTATTTTAAAAAATCTTTAATAATTCAATAAGTTATTGTTTTATTTATTTATTTCAATAGAATATCGATATCTAAAATTAAAA
>NW_019384429.1:445672-466819 GCF_000671375.1 Centruroides sculpturatus | reverse complement strand
AACTGTTGTAGCAGATTGAATGAAATATCTCCACTATCTCTTATCTTCATTAACAGCATCATAGTTCTCTTGATAAATAATGCAGTGGGACTGTATCTGCTTACTTCTAACCTTAAAGCACTCCCCGGAATTTTATATTCCAAGCAAAACAATCTTCGAATAAATTTGTTCTGGATAATCTCCAGTTTCTGATAGTTGGCCATACACCAAAATGGTGATGCGTAGCTCACTGAATTATATACAATTGAATTGAATAGGTTAAACTGTGTTTGTATATTTCTTAGATGTGTCTTAGCAAACAATTTCATTACACCATTAATCATTCTATTAGCTTTAATCATCATCATCCTAGTATGTCTGTCAAAGGACAGTAAAGGTGTCAAGATAATCCCCAGAAACTTAATTTCATTGACCAATTTTATTTCATTGTTGTTAATGTAGAAGGACATAGTTCTCCTGGGGAGTTTAGCCCCATTTCTAAAAATCATTATATTTGATTTTTTTGGGTTAATCTTTATTCTCAATTGATCGAAATATTTGGTTATTACTTGGATTTTCCTGTTAAGAGCTACTGCTGTGGGCGCAATAATAACTATGTCGTCTGCGTACGAAACAGAGTGAATCACAGTGTCACCTATCATGAATCCATCATCATCTTTATCAAAATAATTATTAATGTCAAAAGTAAAAAAGTTAAACAAATGTGGAGACCACGGGTCTCCCTGTAACAACCCTCGAACTATCGGATAGGGATAACCTTGTTCATCATTGTGTCGAATAATTGCATCATAATGACCGAATAATAAGCCAGTTAATTTTATCATTGCATTATCCGCACTAAATTGAGACATTTTATTTTGTAATGCTCTTATACTGATTGAATCGTAGGCCTTATCTAGGTCCAAAAATAATGCATATACCTTATGTTTTTTCCTTTCGAGTTGAATCTGGATTATAGACAGTAATATGAATAATGTTAGTTGAGTTCCGCCTTTTCTAATGAAGGCAAATTGTGTAGGATTCCTCAAATTCTTTTAATACATATACTTTAGATAGAAAAATCTAAAAGATACGTTTAGAAATTGAATATAATTAATTTGAACTTCGGCATTAATTGCTAAATATGTAAGTGATGATTGTTAATTTCTGAATTAATAATTAAAATATCACTGGAAATTTTATATAATAATCACAAAATACATCATTTAAATGTATTTTTAATCATTTTATCAACAATATTTTAAATTACAGAATAGAAGATACTAAAATTAAAGATAATCAAGAGAAATTTAGGTTATAAGTTCGAAGAAATTAATTTAATTTCTTAAAATGTACAGGTAACCTTTGTATAACACGGTACTTCTATAGCACGGGTTCACTCTAACACGGTTCGGGAATTGGGTAAAACCCTCGTACAACATGAAATGTAATAAAGGGTGCGTTCTTTTATACCACGGGGTAACTCCTCGCGCGCATTCTAATTGTTTTCGTGGCTACTTTGAATGCTCTTTCAACAAATAATCCATTTAATGGTTAAATTTTACAATTGTGATCCTTCTTTTGCCTCTAAAAGCTCATTTTGGAATTATAGATTTTTCCATCACGATACTATCGATAGTGCGGGCGCCTCCATCTTTTTTTCACCGTCGTTCCTAAATGCCTACAAACAGCAGCGCACTCCTGTTGCAGAGCAACCGATATTAACGAACGTACCCAAAAACTGTTACCAGTTGATGATGCTCATGCTGAGATCTTCATATAGGATGGATAATCCTCTGGTAAAATATTTACTTAAATAATAAATAAGTATTTTACCTATGAAAAAAAAAGAATAATAAATCCGATTTAAATAAGGAACTGAAAGAATGTTTTTTTAATTTTTGGAACATAACCCCCCTTTTCGCACTAGTTATTTGTTTCGTATAACACGGATTCGCGTAACACTGCAATTTTTTGGAACGAAACTCCCGTGTTATACGGGNAGAGTGTATTGTTTAATACAGTCTGGATGATTATCTTAAAATTTTACATATATGTACTTTTTCATAAGAAAACTGACTTTTTATTTTTTCCATTTATTTTTTTAAAGTGTAAGCAATATAATAAGTGTTATAATATAATATAATATAATAAATTAGATTTAATTTTCAATAAAGTCGTTTATAAACAACAATAATATAATTTGGAATTATTTATTAGTAGTTTATTTTCAAAATCTAAAAGTGAATTATCATTTATTTTGTTTTAATAATTCTAATCATGACATTGTTTATTTTTATTTTATAATAAATCGTTTGTAAAATATAAATTATTAAAAACGTTTAAACGTATGCGATTTTTCACCAATTGAGTTATTGTTAATTAAGAAAAAGGAATTATCTCAATTAGAAAATTATGTCTTAAATACTTCATTAAATGTGACTTTAAAAATATTCATCTTTATTTAATATTGAGTATTTTTGGGAATATAAGAAAATTTTTGTTACTGTTAATTTGATGTCTAAATACTGATAATATTTTCTTTACAATAATATAAATTATTAATTGTTAGATCCACTTTCGAAAATCTAATCATTGTAATTTCGACACTTTCCTTATAATTTGATTTTCGAAATATTCGTAGAATAGATAATAAACAGTTAGTGACTATTCTCTTGCATACAGTACATATGATTTATAAAAGAAAAATTCTGTAGGTTATTTACTATAATATCTTTACATGTATTTGAAAAAATAAGATATTTTATTGTTTTAAAATACATATTCAAACTTTGAATAAATTTCAAAAATCAAACAAAACTTAATAGAAATATTTTATTAAAAATGATAAAAGAAACCTTAATGTTAATAAAGTACAATAATTAAAAATGTAGAGGAGAAGGTGGTACTGTATTATGAAACCCCAATTACATTTTAGTGAATTGTAAACAAGGTATCAACTACACCCACATTTTTTGTGCGAAAAGTACTGGTAACTATTAAACTAAGTGTTCCTAATTGGATTTTTTGCTAGTATAACTATAAGTATGGTTTATGAAGGCTTTTGTACAAAAAGGCAGAAACTGGGCTTAGAGAAAATCGGGTGGTAACATGGAACCTTACTGTATATTTTCAAAAAATGCTTTAATGTAGCCAAAAACAAATAGGAAAGTACAAAAAAAGTTAAATAATTACAAAATTATTTACTCCAATGTATTTTATCGCAAAAATGCTTTTATAATAGAAAAATATGACCTCCATCAACAATATATATACCAGCAGCTCTTTTTCGATATTCTCAGGAAGAATTGACTTTCTACCTAGTGTCTTTTTCACAAATTGCTCCGGACGAATGTCTGCTTGCAAAGAGACAGTTCGGAGGAGTTGAGTTCCATATTACTGTAAAAGCACCAATGGGGTCCGTATTTCACGCATCGCCATCTTGAATTAACTTTGTCAAGACCAAAATTTTAAAAAACGTGAAAATCAGACAGATTAATATTTACCCCTAAGTCTCTGGAACGGAATACATGCACCAGTGAACCTACAACTACACGATTTATATTTTAAAAATAATTAAATTCACTTAGCATTCAAAACTTGCGAATTTTGAAAAAAACAAATTTGCTGATTAAATACGGATAACCGTTTAACTGAAGTAAAACAGGTTTTCCCCTTGTTATGGATGTCTGCCTAGTTCAGTTCAGCCACAATATGCTACAGTTCGCCTTTATTATTAGTTCGAAATGGCGTGGTTACATAATACCCGCAGTGTTCCATAATACCACCTTTTCCTCTATTTGTTTATACCAGTGTTTCTCAACGGGGGCGATATCGCCCCCATGTGGGCATTTTTCTATGTTGAGGGGGCGATTTGTAACAATTTATATTTTGGGGGCGAAAAACAATTTTCTGGGCGATATAGTAAAACATTATATTAAGAATAATTTGATATTTTATTCGTTATATCGTACAATAATTAAACAAATAGCATTATACTAGTCACTAGTCTGTTCAATGCAGTACGAATTTGGCGTTAGCCTTGGCCCTCGGCATCGGAATTTTGAAGTGAAGGGGACGATACTACGTAACGGTTTCATTGAAGGGGGCGATACTACGTTGAAGGGGGCGACGATTCGTTAGAGGTTGAGAAACACTGATCTAAATAGTGTTGGTCTGTCTTCTTCCATTCAGCAATGGCAACATTCTGGATTTCTTAAAGTTTACGTGATGGAATGTGTGGCATCTTACAATTTATTTCGGCATGTCTCAAACATACTCGATGGGATTCGTGTTTAGAGATTGCACGGACTACTTTATTTATCTGGTTCCAATCTTCTGCAAGTAAGCGTTTACGAGATGCCCGCGATGACAGCGGACGTTATCATCCTGAAAGATAAAACATATTTCGTATTATTAATGAAATGGCTTTACAAACTGATTCAGGGTTGTTCCGATAATGACTGCTGGTCATTCTATCTTGCACAGAAACAAGTGGCGTCCGGTGGCTGTAACTGAGTTCTGCCCTGAACCTGATTGAACTATTATCCATCTGAACATGAGAATTAGAGTACCGAAGCAGCGTCAGACTGGACAACAATTTTGGCAGGAAAATGTATAGGCTATACCAAATATGGGCCCATACAGGCCAATGTAAATTGCTGGCCGGATGGCCGAGCGGTTAAGGCATTAGCTACCGCTCTGATAGGACCAAGAAACGAATCCTGGTAGTGCCGAGCATTATGGTATCCAATTTAGACTCGGGACCGAGGACCAGATAGAGGTAGTTGGGGATTTTTCCTACGGCCTGCAGAAAACTTACGGACCCATAATGCTTCCTAACCCTATAAAATTAATGTTAGTTTTACTAATAGAAAATAAAATATTTAATACAGTGGAACTTTGCTTAACGAGTAATTTGCATAACGAACAAAATAAATTGTAAAAACTGACTCGCTTTACGAGTGACGAGGAGGAGGAGAGGGGAAGTTCCGGATTGTGCGCATGCTTTATCAGTCTGTGTATCCGATAGTATCTTGGTGTCACTTGTGATCATACATTTTTCGAACTTGTGTTCACACATATTACTATAAACATCAACAACCATAGCCCGTTATATAATAAACACGCCAAATGACATGCCAAATTTTTGAGCAATGTAAATGCTATAATTAAATATTAGAAATATATACTGTAATTTGACTAGAGGTATGCAGTTATGCTGCCATCCCGTATTAAATTTAATGACCAATTCCAAATTAAATTTTACAAATGTCTAAATTAAAAATAAATTATTCATACTGTAATTATTAAATTTAATACGAGATGGAAGCATAACTGCTTACTTCTAGTCAAATTAATTAATTTCTAATATTTAATTATACCCTTTACATAGCCAAAGAATTTGGCATATCGTTTGGTGTGTTTATTAAGAAACATATTAGAAAACATATTAGCTGTGATTTTTTTTTTTTTTTTTTTTTGTTTTCTGCAAATCGAATTTGCATTCCAGGTTGGTTCTTTCTGCGCTAGAAGAAATGATGATGATAGTTCATGCTCCTTAACAACGCATATTGTATAATTTTCTTTGAATAAATGTTATACATAAAGTATTTGACTATTTTTTCGGCATGAAACGCTTTATCGTATTTTACATTAATTTACATGAGAAAAATTGTTTCGCTTAACAAGTGTTTCGCATTACGAGTAAGATTCTGAAACGAATTATGCTCGTTAAGCGCGGTTTCACTGTATTGTCTTTTATTAATAATGAAATATTTTACGTATTTCATTTGTTTAAAAAAATGGATAAAGAGATCAGCAAAAAGACAAAAGAGGCCCACTTTACCGTGGCAATGTACGGTTCAAGTTCTGATCAGTTATTTTCAAATTAGAATTGTAAAATGTAGTGGCGGGTCGAATGTCGGATTTCATGCACCGTTCTGACTCCTTCCACAGCCAAATCAGAATTAGTCATTTGAAAATTTTAAGTAATAGTTTTAAAGTAATTTCTCATTTGTTAGATTCGAATGTTATTCGTAAATCAAGAAGAACAAACAAACACGTTCCTTTTATCGTGACAAGATACGAGCAATTCAATAAAAATTTTTAGACGAGAGGTGTTAAGGTGAGTATCTAGACATTACTCGCAGGGCCTAACATTATTCAGGCATTCTCTTTTGCTGACAGACTTTACTGACAAAATACCGTGATTTGCAAGCAGTCAAACACGATAATGGGTGAACGACGCTGATTCTAACGTGAAATATGGAATAGTGTTTGCAACAACAATCTGGAGTATAGGTTCCCGAAAAGGTAATATCACTAACGTTAAAAAAATTTCACACAGTTAATTTATACAGGAGATATTTAGCATCTGTCATTTAAATATGACGGAGCATTGCATGAATAAATAAATGATACAATGTTCTCTGATATTGATATACAATTCAGCGTTGTAATTGTATAGCATAGTGTTTTTCAACCTGTGGGTCGCGACCCCCAGGAGGGTCGCGAAGCCTTACACGGGGTCGCGGGTAGAAGAAAAAGACAAGTGTTTGTAGGTCCTACACTACATTAAAAAACTACAATTTCAGCGAGAATTACGGCCCACTCAGAAAATGATAACCGAAAAAGTGTTGAGCTGATTTGCAAAAAGAAATAAAAAGTAGAAAAGTAGAAGCTGAAAATTCTAATCCTAAAAAAAAAATCAACAGCTTCCTGTGCCCAATGTTATAATTAAAGGAAGTTTCATACTTTATGTGTGTTAAGTTATTGTCGATTCTTCTGAAATTTTCATTTTAATCAACAATAATTTGTCTCAACAGAAAGAAAATTAAATACATAGTTTTTAAAATCACTGATATAGTTTTAATATGGCCCTAGGGGGGTCGCCAGAATTTTTTAACTTGTAAAGGGTATTCAAGAAGGTTGAAAAACACTAGTATAGCATATTTCATATTGCATAATTTCTTGATATCAAAGTCAACATTTTGTTACTAAATTATTATTATTGTACAACTATATATATTATTTAACAATTCATTATTTTAACAAATACTAAATATATCCTTTCTAAAAACAAACCTATCCTTTCTAAATATAAAAAGTTATGTTTTTACGAGATAACAGATTTAAAAAAGAAATATAAAATTTGCAGATCACACGCTAATGACGTCAAAAATTTAATGCATCGCTGAAAATACTGTAAAACGTATAAAACTGTACAATAACATCGTACATTTTTAAAATCTAAAGTTATTATTATCATGTCTTTAAAGTATTACACTGTGTTTGAAATAATATTAGTAACTGACTAAACAATAACATAAATAGGAAACAAAAAAGCGTAATTTTCAATTACAGTATTTAAATTGTATTATCATTGATTTTAATACTTTAGAAAATAAAACAGTTTTGTTTAGTATAGCAGAAATTTATATGATAGCTATATAATCTATTAACTATCAATATTACATATGTTTTATAATCAATAATATAATATCAATTACACAATCTATCAATTAAAAGAAAATATGGTCAAAGATGTTAATGATGAGATGATTGTCTGTAATGCTTTAATTTCTAAATATGAAGTTGATAGATTATGCGTGTTGATATCAAGAATATTTCAGAAAATACTAAAAAAATTAAATAAGGTCATATATATTTGGAAAGAAAAACATGATTAAGCTAAAAATGAGATGCCATTGGCATAAATGAGTGACGTTATACACATTCTTGATATTTATACTCAGAAAGCATGAATTTTTTATTGAAATCTTTAAAATCTCAAGTAGGAATAATTTTACTAATACAATCTGGTGGAGTTTTTATATTTGGATCATTTTTCCTTCTCCAAAATGAAAAACATCTCAAAACGAGATGGTTTTAAAATTGAAATACAGTAGAGCCTCGATTATCCGACCTAATTGGGGACTGGGGTTGGTCGGATAATTGAAAGGGCGGATAACCGAAAAGTATGAAAAAATCTATTATTAGTGTAGTATATTATTATTTCCTATGTAATTAGTATATTAGTATATCGCTATTAACCTACTTTGCGTTGAATTTTCATCGATGTTAAGCCTAACAAAAATTTTTTAAAATAATAATCATCGCTATTGTATCGTTAAAAATTAGAAAGTTAAGCCTCGTTTAAATACTGGCTCTTTTTCATGGTCGATCCAATGTTGCCAGCTAAAACACGTAAAAATAATAATAATGTAGTCAAGACATAGCCAAATATTGTAGCGCCACATCAATAGCGGACATTTGAAATTTGCGGACTAGAACGGTCGGTTAACCGAGGGGTCGGTTGATAGGGGGTCGGATAATCGAGGCTCTACTGTAGTTTACTTATTTAAATGTATTCATTTTTATAATAAATAGTTATGCTTCATAAACTTTAGACTTTTTCTAGCGGTTTTTATTTATTAGAAGTAATGTTAGGCTAAAATATTATTCATATATGATTTTTTGGTTAATTAATACGAGAGAAAGCATACTACAAGTTTCGGCCAGTTTCACTTAGGTCTATTAAGATCGGACTTATAATCGAATCAACAAGATTACGTGAAGGATAACGAATACCCAATTCATATTATTCTTGAAAAATTTTATGGTCCGGATTAAACTGATTTTAATGTAGTGCTCAACATGATGCATAACAAACAATCACTAAAATTTTCGATATAATGCACGAACCGAAGATGATATCTCATGCTTTAAGAGTAACGCATGAACCATCCAATTCAATACTTATCAATTTCATTAGATACTTCGTACTGTACATCATATCGATTAGCAATTTTTTCAATTATGCATTGTCAGCTGAATTGAAACAGAATTAAGTTTATTTTTATTGTAAGACATTCCTGGTTCTGATTCAATCTGGTCTCTCGCGGTTTTTAAAAAATTCGGATTGGAACGTCTTCTTCACTCCCCATTAAACCGCAGGATTTTGTTGCAAGTTAGACCTATCAAAAATGAGTAGAATTCATCCCTATATAGTTATAATATAGCCCTATATAGTCTTGTCTCATAAAACAAATCAAACCAAAGATTTTTCACTATTACATTATCGTTTAGTTGAATAATTACATTTCATACATTAGGAATAAAATAATGATTAGTGATTGTATAATCATTAAAAAATTATTGATTGCAAATTCAATAAAACTAATATTTAAAAAGCAACGATTATTTAGTTTAGTAAAAATACAACATTAAAATTGTAATAACATCAAAGTTGTTTTAAATGGAGTAAAAATTCTATGAAAAAGTAACATAATTTCAATAAAAATTAAGTTCTTAAAAGTATTGAAAATGTGATAAATATGGCAATGGCAAATTTGTTTAAAATGGTAAATATTTACTTGACAATTAAAATTGCAACGTGGCTTCATAAATGCAAACATTT
Organism: Centruroides sculpturatus; assembly: GCF_000671375.1. NCBI lineage: Eukaryota > Metazoa > Arthropoda > Arachnida > Scorpiones > Buthidae > Centruroides > Centruroides sculpturatus. Next base: position 457,419 of record NW_019384429.1, on the reverse strand, counting down.
ATACGTAGTTTTAATTCATCCGCATAGAATTTATCCATAGAATTTATGTTCTATTAACGACTTGTAATGATAACATGAAAAAATGATCATCTGTAAAAACAGATGTTACTTCATGTTGAACGATGCAATAAATGCAAAAAAACCATAAAAAACAGAGGTCAAATTTCCAATCTATCTGTTATATTGGATGACATGTTTTGATAGACGTGTGCGATTACAAACAAAATTAATGTTCTTTCTTATCTGGTATTAGAGAAGATGAATCATGTAATGCCAAAACAGGCATTAAGAATTTGATTGGCAATAACAATATCGTAAATTGACATAATCCCATGACATTTTTAAAATTAACTTCACCACAGAAAGGAATCAAGTAAAATTGTTTAAATAAATGAATATTATTTTCGTGATCGGAAAAAGTGAAATAATGCAAGGAATGGGGATAAAACCTAATTCTTGTATATTTGAGTTGACTACAATTTTAGATACCGATTTATTTATAAAGTTGTTTGATGGGATAAAGCGACGCAACTATATTTAAAGTGGGGTATCTCCCCGAGGACTTTCTACGAGAAACTGGGATCTATGTACGAGTAGTATCAGACATGTATGAAGAAAACCGAGTACACTCTTCGCAGCCAGCTCGTTGGTTAAGCTCGAACTCGGGGCCAACTACTAGGGTTCAGTAGTTTTGACTTAAACTCGGCCAACACTAATTCATTCTAGAAGAATCTATCACTAATTGACAAATTGTTGTTATTGTTACATTTGCACATTTATTCGAATAGCACTATCTTATAAAACCATATGATTGTAGGATACAGTAATTGGATTTTCTGTACTACTAAATGACCTTAAGATGCAGAAAAATAGCGATAAAGTTCAGGAGCTAAATGTAAATACTTCAATGACACAGTTTATTATTCGTAAAAATTAATTTCATAATAAATGCTGTTAAATTTTATAATTGGAAATAGCGTCAGTAAACGGATCAATGCTTTCTATATTAAAAACTTTTTAAAATATCATATTTACAAATGCTATTTTGCAAATTCAACTGTGGTTTCTTTTAAACGTGAAATATGCGATTAATTTTAAAAAGTAATTATTATTTTTATTTACAAATTTAGTAATATCTGTAACTAAGACATAACATTCTGGAAAAATAAAGAACTAAATTTATTATTTATTGATCATTACTGTACTTATTTTGCTCAAAATTTAATAATGATTTTTTAATTTTAATAAAGCTTGTTTATCCGCGCTTTGTAGAGGTTTCAAAAATATGGAAATTCAGTTCAAAACTGGAAATCTGACTAGAAAAATTCTAGTGAAGTCATATCCGAATATTACTGAAATACTTTGGAATTATAGAAAGTTATTTCGTTTTTCATTTGCAACAATATAGGCTACGGCTTTATAAACTAATGTTATATCAGTAGATACATAACTATAACAAGAACAACAACAACAAATAGTTCTACCACAATATTTTCTTTATTTTCATTGCGAAAGGAGCATAAGACGTAATTTAATAACAATATCACAAATTTAAGTATAATTTAATTGTTAAATTTTAAATTAACATGTCTGCATTAATATAGTAATACATACAGTGTTTAGACTAATAACAAATTTAATAAAGATATTATGATACTATATCAAATTTTGCCATATCAATCAATATACAGTAGTCCCGAAAACTCGGCACTCGATAACCCGGCAGTCCGGATAACTCGGCCACACCCTGGCAGCGCAAAAAAATCCTTAGTTAATTAATTTTCATTATAGACAGCTTTATGCCTCATAAAGTATTTTTCTGAGGTCTGTCTTATCAGGTAAATTACTGTACACAGTGTATTCATTAATTTTCATTTTCATGTAGTAAAGGCTCTATGCCTTCATAAAATACGTACTTTTCCTTTGTTTAAGGGTATTTGGGCAGTTTATTCTCTGTTGTATTCTCAAGCAAACAATACATACAAGTACAGTATAGTATTTTTTGAGGAAACACTCATTCCCGATAACCTGGAATCACCAGGTTATCGGGAATGGGGTTATTTTTTTAACCCCATTCCCGATAACCTGGCATTTTCACAAACTCGGCCACCCTTCTGTCCACATTAGGCCGAGTTTTCGAGACTCTACTGTATCAATATTATGTTGGTAGTAGCCTCTTTAAATATTGATTTGTTTTATATAGTTTAAATCTTTAGTGTTTAATATACAGAGGGATATAAATGTATGTATACAGTTATAGTATACCTAAGGTCATTTATTTGTTTATCCTGTATACTACTATATAAAATTTCATATTGTTTTTCAAGTGAGAAACATTCTTCTATAAAGTTTAATTACGTCTGGATATCTTTGCTAGGATTTTCGTAATTAGGATTGGTGCTTGTTAAGTCGCTAATTTCTATTGTCGAAATTATCGTTTTGTTTAAATTATAAATGTCGAGGTATTTTTATATTTAGATTTTGTATCGATATGATTTTGTATTCCGAGTTTCGAAAGGCGTCTTTGCAAGAGATATCAAAACAAATCTAGGAACCAATGACAGTCGGATATTTTAAATCTGGACAAGCTTTTATTAGAAAGAAAAGAAAATTAAAAAGAAAATAGATGAGAATAATTAATTTCGCGTTTAAATAATGGCAACATTTAAAACAAAGATTGACTTTTTACTTATATATTCATCTTTAAATATAAATTCTGTAATTTTTCTGTAAATATTTGAATAAACATTAAATTTTTATTGCTCTTTTTTATTTGGCGTTTAGTCATTATAAGCTAAGAAGATATTTTGAAATTTATTTAATAAACCTTTAGTTCAAATGCCAAAAAAGGAAAATAAAATAAAAAAACTAAACACACGTTTAATGAAATTAAACTTTTGAAATATTTTATTTTACTGTATTTTGAAATATTTTTTATTCTATCGAAAATTAAAAAAATATATATGTATATAATTTGAACCAAAATAAAACTGACCGTCTCAATAAAAGGATCAAGCCCTTCTAGTTTACGAAAAGGAACCAGTGTAGAAACGACGCGTCGTTTCTAACTTGGGAAAATAAATAACGCAATCTGTTGTCTAATGACGCGTTGCTATGCGTCATTAGACAATAGATTGCGTTATTTATTTTCCTAATTGACTACTTTTTTTGTTTTGAAGAAACTTTCGTAAAAATTGTTAAAGGTCTGATTCAAATATGTAAAATTAATTTAAAATATTTGATTATATTCATATTTTTAATAAAGTATTTAATTTAAAATTCGATTAAAATCAATTATCAAAAATTGAAAATGTAAATTTAGTGGGGTGGGTTTTNATATAAATATTTCAGATTAAATTTTAAAATAGCTTTAAATATTTAAGTTTGCTGTTTTAATTATATAAATATTGATTAACTGAAGTATAATTATTTTATATATTTGAATATAATTTGTACGGATATTTGTAGTTGTTTTGTTTTTTTAATTTAAGAAATAAGATATACAATATTACGTTCCTTGTCACTATTTAAGCGAAGAATTGCAGAAAATAACTTAAATTTTTCAAAATTTTGAAAAGCATTTTTAAATAGCACACAAATTACAAACTTATTGGACATTTCAAAAATTTTCAGAAGCATTGCACTATTACCAGAAGCCTTTTCAGAAAAGGTATCGCACTTTAAATGACGTATAAAAAAAGGTATAAGACATATTTTGTTATTATGAAAAAATTTTATCAATTGTGAAAAAGTTTCTACAATCCTTTTCTTAAATAGGGGCAAGAACTGTAATTAGATGTGTTCAATACTGATTATTTTGAATTTATCTGTACTTCAATTTAAGATGATCAAGTAACAAATTCAAAACAATGTGTTTAAATTCGAGTGAATGATTTAAAAGAATCGTCAAAAACCTTGACAAAGTATATAATACCGCATAGATGATTAACCGATATTAAGTGTACCGTACTGCACATTATTTTTCAGTAACAGAATGAAATTTCATTTTTACAATCGAGTAGCAATTTTGTAATGAAAAAACTTTATCAATATATTAATTTAATGTTATTAAAAGATAATTTTAGTTTTTAAAGTATACAATATATAAATAATTCAATGTAGCCTATTGTACTTATCAGACAATACAGGCACTTTTCACTTAACGAAAGAGTTCCGCTCCTACGACTAGGTCGATAAACGAAGAGCTTAATAATTGTTTTATTTATACTTGATAAAGAAATGGTCCATAGAAAACTCCAACTTGATAAATTTGCTTTAATTTGCATCTTTTACATATTACAAAACAAAATACAATCAGTAAAAATTATTAAAATATTTCATCAAAAAAATTAATTGAAGTTTATTCATTTAAAAAAGTCATCAATATCAGTATTTTAGTAATCGAATCCTTCAAAAGGTGGTAATGGTTTCAGGTTATCAGTGTCATCGTCTAAGTTATCAACAGGGTTATAAAGAACAGAGCTGTAGCAATGTTTTTGGTGTCCTTGGCAATGCATTAGTTTTTAGTCTACGCTTAGCACCCTTGGCACTTGCCCCGTTGCAAATGTATTTGCAACGGGGCAAGTGCCAAGACGGGGCTCTACAGCTTTGATCAAGAACTGCAGAAGCCCGGATAAGGGAGATGACTGTGAAGAAATGGAAGTAGTCCTAGAGATAGGAGTTATATGTGTAGCTTTCAAGTTCTCGTTAGTGTGATCTGCTTGTAAATTTTCTTTTTTTCTTTGTAAATTTTACGACAGCCTCATAAAAGTTCATTCCTTTGCCATTGCACTTTCGTAAACCGTTCAACATTCGGATCCATCTAGTTCTAATATAACCGCATTCAATTTCGAAAACATACCAGCTAAACTCTTTACAGCGAACTTGTTTTGTGCATTTTCTATTCTTTCTTTTTCTAAATTCTGCTATGCTTCCAACTCTTGCCTTTCCTTCGATTCTTGGAGCTTCCAACAGGTGAAGCCATACTCTTTCTTTTCGTTGCCATCTTATGCTATGGAGTGCACAATAAAGTACAAATTTACCGTACGAACAAAATATTTTTTATTGGAGATTTTGAACGCTTTGTGCAGTAAATACTGATCAACTGTAGGAATGAAACAGACTTACAAAAGGAAATCCAGGAAACTCATATTGAGAAAGAGGATTCTTCGCGCTGGAGCGCTGGTAGTAAGTCCAAGTTGTCATTAAACAGTAAGTCGTTAAATGAGGAGCGGCTGTATTATATTAAATTGTTAAATTTATGTACAGTACAGTACATTAATTAATTAATTAATTAATTAATGTACTGTACTGCACATAAATTTAACAATAAGTTAAACAATAAGTTAAAATAATACGACCTTTTTTGTCAGATAATTAATCAATTAATTAATGTATCTGACAAAAAAGGTCGTATTATTTTTACTTATAAATTCGAATAAAATTTTTAAATTTTTAGTTAAAATTAATGTGACCTGATATAAAGCATAATGTTGTACTATATAGCTTTTCAACATTCATAGAACATTATTACACTAAACATTGTACATTTTGTTAAAGACTTTAATGTTCAATCTTATCCTAAATAGGCACATTTATTTAAAAAGTTGTTTTATAATTTAAAAATTTTAATCGGTAACCGTGAATTCAAAGAATAAAAAGAATATTTTATATAGTCTATTACAATTTCGCGTCCAACTCTATCTCACAGTCACTTCAGTTATAAATTCGAGCAATACCGTTGGCATTTAGTAATACAGTACAAAATTGAACATTCAAAATATTTTGTGTGTGTACGTACATATTAAAACAACCCAAAAATATTTAGAATATATTATTTAAATTTTAATATAAGATAAACATATATATTTAAAATATTGATAAATTTTCTATCTGATAATATCTGATTTCCTAGTTTAAAATTTAAGCCAGGACCGAAATTGGTACTGTATGGGGCCGGGGTAGAGTGAGCCTATTTTGCCTCTTAGCGGGTTTCTTGCTTTTTTTGAACAAATGAAATACATAAAATGTTTTTTTTTTATTTTAATTAATATAAAACCTAGCAAACGAGTTGCACAACTTTCCCAGCTATTATGAGATCTTATTTAGAAAATAACTTTAGTAATGGCCACGTTTCTTTATGCAGCGAGAGAGTAGCGAAATGACGTCACGAGCAGTGTTGGCCAATTAGATTCGGTTTCAGTGTGTTCACTGTAAAGCGCTTCTCGAGCGCTGCATAAACAAACGCGGGGAATTTTAATTACACTATAACGTAAAATATGTGGCGCCATCTGTTATGATATTTTGTTATAAGAATTTTATATATTATTAATTTTTATGAAATGACTGAAAGCTTAATTTTTAGGGTAGAGATGAGAGATGAGTTTTATTTAAAAAAGTGTAAATGTTAATAATGAATAAAATCTTCATCAAGTCCTATCCCTTTCGAGATACATGACCCCTCTATCTCCCCACCCTCTTGACCTTTCCACCAAAATTTAATTGACAAGTGCCAAATCCGACAGAGGGCTGTTTTTGAGCATTATGCCCCTCACATACAAGTCACTATGCCAAATTTCTTTTCTTAATCTTTATCCCATCTCGAGATATTAAGCGAAGTAGACACCAATAACTTATACATGCAAGCAAATATCTATCCTCGGCATTTTTCCCTTTTTATTTATTTATTACTATTGTTGGGGGTTCAGGTGGTCTCAAAACGAAAGGTCATATTTGACATGATTACAATAATTCCTCGTGTTATGTTATAACACGGGATAAAATTGAATAATTATAGACTATAATGTAACTTATAAGTATCCTTAATATCTCACGTTTGTGTGTTAGGGTATTTATCAAAATTAAAAAAAAAAGGATTTATAACATCATTGTATTTTAAAAGTTCATTATCATTGGGCCATTAAACTAATTAACTTCATAAATTTCGATATTAATTCCGTATTTCAGCAATATCGAATGTTACGCCGTCCTTCTTCGAAATAATAAAATTCCTGTTCATGCAGCTTCTGAGAACACTATTCGTCGCCGACGTGATCATTTTAAAAGGTAAAATTTGCTTCACGAGATCGATATTTTGTAATATGTCATGTGCATCTTATGAGGTATTTTTTTAACATCTATCTTATGGGTGCAAAATTTGATCAACTTAGACGGTAAAACATGGCATGCGGGAACATCTTAAACTGTATGTCACTTTGAGATCCTTGGCACCCATGCGTTAAATTTAAGTTCATCCACAGGCTGCTCACCCAGGATGGAAATAAACTGTTCTTGGAAATCTGCCAACAGCAGCTCATTACCTCGTGGTGTGGTTATGTTCTTCAGCACGCGCTTCTACCACGATGTGTAACCTGCCATAAATGTAAGCGTACTGTACATTATAGGTGGACTGTCAGATGACAATGAGATGTACAGATGTACAGTACTTGTTGAGCTTCTTGCCTTGTATAGTATTTTTGTTCTCCGAGTGGAAAGTAGGATATTTAGGATAAACATGAAATGCATGACCACGCATAAAAATTGTATCATACACGATCTTAACTAAGGTGACCACGTGTTCCGCTTTACGTGGGACACGTTGTCACCTTAGTTAAGATCGTGTATGATACAATTTGTTTTCTCTCGGTCCTTATAAGACCGAGATAAATTGTATTCCGCTGATATATATGTCAGAATTAATCAACAATTGAATATTTAGATTTGATTAAAGATATCCAAGTAATTTAAGTAAGTATTTATTCTGGAATAGGTAACATGTCAGGTGTAAAAATATAATACGATATTTTTACACTTCACTGCATTTTAATATAATATTATAATTAATTATAATAAAATATAATTGATATTATAATTTTAAATGGTTTGAAACATTTATTTCTACTGAAATTTTATAAAATTTGTTGGTAGATATGTGGTGAAACTACACTGATGTCCAAAAGTTAAGTATAATTGTTAAAACATATAAAAGCAAAGGATTAAAATCAATAAAACAGGAAAGAAGTTTAGATAGACTTGTTACACATAAATTACTGTGCACTTGCAAATATCAGTAGATGATGTAAGTTATGCAAAGAATATGCTAATGTTTCAGTTTAACAAATATAACTGACTCAATCCTGAGTACATTATTCCATTTTCTTTCATTTCCTGTGAGAAGTGTTATCATTATTAATCAGGAAGTTAATGTTGTGCAAAAAAGGCTAGCTTGACCTTTTTTTGAAGGGTAGAATAACTGGACATGGCCGGATCATTGCATAGACAAATGAGACAAATGTCTAGGCCCCGGTTTTTAGAAGGGCCAGTCAAACTGTCTATTTTGAAAGATATTGATGAAATTTTTAAAATTCTTCATACAAACATTGCTGACGAGGACGTATCAATTAATATCACATTGCTAAAAAAAAATGGTACAGTGGCGACATTGATACTGAAGAATTGGATGAGGAATTGTTGCAATTTATCAGCATATCAGATGGCAACGTTAATTTTTGGCAATTAATTTATTTGCAAAAGTCAAAAATTAACATTGCCATCTGATATGCTGCAATTTATAAACAGCACAAAACTAGTATCAACTTTTCTCAAATATAGAAATATTATTGTGAATATATTTAACTTTGTGTATATCAAATGCATCTGGTGAAAGGTCATTCTCAGTATTAAAACGTGTAAAAAATTACGAAACTCACTGAGTGAATTAAAATTAAATTCTTTAGCTGTTTTATACATCGAACAAAATGCTTGGGATAATATTAATTATGATGAAATAATTGATAATTTTGCTGAATTAAAGACTAGAAAACAGAATTTTTAAATGAAGTTTATTCATATTTATGTACAGTACTTACTTTTTTAAACTATCGTGGCTTTCATTTACATTATCTTTTTCATTATTCAATTTACCTTTCATGGGTAAAATATTATATTATTTAAATATTAACCGAAAAGGTTAAATTAAACAATTAATATTTTAAGGTAATATTGTTATTATATAACAACTTTTATTAGACATTTAATAAAATAAATTTAAATTTTTAAAAATTTTTAAACAAACTGTTCAAACTTTTCTAGAAAAACTAAAATTTATTGTTGTATATTAAATATTTTTTATTAATATAAATTTAAGATTTGTTTTAGCTTTTCAATTATTTAGTTTTGTTTTATTTATTGTTTTATATTTTTGTGTGCTCTATTTCTTGTGTGAGAGGGAGGGGGTCTCGGTAAGAAGAAAATGTCTAGGGCTCCAAAGTGGGTTAATCCGGTCCTGTAACTCAGTGGTCCCCAACCCCTGGGCCGCGGACCGGTACCGGTCCGTGGATCAAATGGTACCGGGCCGCCCAAGGAACATTAAATTATTTCCATTTTATTTACTATGGTGTATTTGTCTCGGGTTTGTGCGACTTTTAACAGACGACAGAACAACGGAATAAACTGGACATAAGAAACACACTTCGAGTGTCATTGTCTTCTATTATCCCCAGATGGAACTGTCTCGTTGCAAAGAAACAAGCTCAGGGTTCTCATTGATTTAGCGTTCTAGTGAGTTAAAATGTTAAATCACATTATATTCATTTTTTGGTGTAACTGTATTTTATTTTGAAGGCATGTTTAAATACAGTTAAATTAAAATTATTAAATTAAATCAATCTAAAATATGAACAATCAACGTCCCCCCTCAGTGGACCACGGTAAAGTTATCAAACGTTGACCGGTCCGCGGCGATAAAAAGGTTGGGGACCGCTGCTGTAACTGGAAGGCTCAAAGGACGTTTACAGACTGATGTGTCCAGAGCTCTCAATGTGCCATAAAGTGTCATATCTTGATTTTGGAAAACTTTTCAAATTGCAGGAAAGGTTAGATGTCAGTAAGTACAGAATTGTTTAAGTCACAACTCCCAACAAGGTACCAAGTCTGGAGTTATGTGAGTAGCAACATGAATGTGTTGAGAACATCAATCATATGGTATCACTGAACTACTCACTGAACAAGTTGATACCATGTGATGTTCTCAGCACATTCATGTTACTACTCAAATAACTTGAGACTGGGCACTCAGAACTGAACTGTGTGATGTAATTGGAAGATGTCTGTCAGGCAATTCTGTAAAGCTTATTATCTCTAGAACAACTTTCAAGGCAAACTGTTTACTGGAGGGCTTGTGCAAGACAGTGATCTATGTCTACTTACCTATGTGATTGTCTAAACTGGAGTCAGAAAAATTGAAACTGATTTGTGATCAATAGAATACTGTGCTTCAGATGAGTCCAGATTCAGTTTATGAACTGCTTCTCATCAAATAATTATCAGGAGAGAATGAAGAACCTCTTATAACTCCGATGACATCAGGAATGAGTTCAGTCGTGACAGTGGCATTATTGTATGAGCAGGCATCGTATTGAATGACAGCACAGAATCTTTGACAAAGAATTATTAGAATCTATAGTCCACTTTGGTGGTGTCCCTTCTATTCAATGTTATGGTTTATTGGAAATTGTTGATGAGTGATTGTATGATCCTAGGATAATAACCAAGATTTTTAATTAATGTAGCAAAGCTCATCCTGTCTGTTTATATCAGGACAGTGGCAATGTGCCCTTATAATCAAGGCTCTGAAAGTGGTTAACTTGTAATATAGTGGGGTCTCAAATGACCCATTACACTACAAGTTAGCCATTTTCAGAAGGAATAAATAGAGGATTATATGAAGGTTTCTGAAACACTTTAGTCTAGATTTTACCATTTTTAATTAAGTATGATTACATCATCAATAGGTCTGGTGTAAATATGTATTTATGCCAGATATATTGATGTCATGCTTATCATATGGAACAAGAAACCCGGCATACAACAGTTTTTATTTGATGTCAACATCAACCCTTATTGATAAAAGTGGAACAGAAGAGTGACTGTGATGTCCACTTTTTGAATATCCTCATCACACTTAAAGATGTTGGAATCAAAAATAAGGTGTTGCAAAAACCTACATACAATTCTGTATTTAATTCTTGGGTTTCATATGACCCATGTCATTTTGATATTGGTGATTGTAGCACCAACTGGAGATAGTGTTCATAGTGTGTGCACCATAAACATCAAAAATATTCTAGGAATTAGCCTAAATTATGTCAGAAACTATTTGTTTTTACTCTAGAATAGTTTTTGCACAATGTCTGTAAAGAGGAAAAGACTTTATGACCTCCCTGTACATTATAAATAGCTTCAGTCATTGTTTGAATACAATGAAAATTGAAAAATTGAGCATGTTCAGAGATATTTAAATTAAAAACACTGTATACACCTTACATACTTTTCCAGCAATTAATTTTAATTAAAACATGTTTTCAGCCTGATTGATAAGCCATTGTCAGGTTTTTAAATAGAGATTCTATTTTTTGGAACATAGTATTAAATTGTTTTTTTAAAAACTATGGGATGTTTGATTACCAAAATGTTATGATAGTTAAAATACATCTAAATATAAAAATAAAAATAAAATAGATTACAATTGCAAAAAAAATAAACTGAAAATTGTTTGTTTTAATTAAAATTAATTGCTGAAAAGTATGTAAGGTGTATTCAGTGTTACTGAATACACCTTACATATGTATACTGAATATATACCATACAGTGTATATTGAAGTAGTTACAGCTTTGACTATTATAGATATTTAAATTTTTAAAATTTTTATTTTATTTATATTATATTTAAATTTATTTTAAATGTAATA